>NW_027590103.1:205000-505000 GCF_964213995.1 Mustelus asterias
AGGAGAAGCAATTTAAAATCAATGGGTCTATGTTAAAATACTTGCAGGAACAGAGAGACCTGGGCTTTCAGTTCATTTTTACATCTTAAAGATTCAACCTGGGGCTCAGAATCTGTCAGTATTTCTGCATTGACTATTTCACAATCTGAGGAGTTGTGAATGGTGCGATCATCAGCGAACATCTCACCTATGGAGGGAAGGTCAGTGATGGAGCAGCTGAAGATGGTTGGGGCCTCGGACACTCACCCTGAGGAACTCCTGCAGTGATGTCCCGGGACTGAGAGGAGCGGCTTTGAGATAATCGGCACATTGGGGGAATGGTTGGAAAGCAGAGGATGTTGAATTAAGGTAAATGGCGACAGCGGCAACATGAGGCAATATCTGTGGCTTTGGAGTGATCCTTGTTGTACCCCACTATTAGCTGCTTGCCCACCTGAATATCTCACTGTTACTCTCTGCATTACTATCTCATCCCTATCTCTCAGTGACTCTGCCTCTCTCCATCTCTCCGGGGAAATTATAATGGGGAGCAAAAAAATGGCAGAAGAATTGAACGTATACTTTGGTTCTGTCTTCACAAAAGAGGCACAGATAACCTGGCAGAAATGTTAGGGAACCAATGGTTTAGTGAGAGTGTGGAATTGAATTGAAGGAAATCAGTATTAGTAAGAAAATGGTGCTGGGGGAATGAATGGGGTAAAAGGCTGACAAATCCCCAGGGCCTGATAATCTACATCCCAGAGTATTAAAGGAAGCGGCGCTGGAAATATTGGATGCATTGCTGGTCATCTTCCAAAATTCTATAGACTCTGGAGCAGTTCCTACAGATTGAGGGGGTGGCAAATGTAACCCCACTATTTAAAATCATCTTTTCACTTGCGTGTAATTTATCCCAGAACACGGGCAGCATGGGCTTATCGAGAATGACGGGATAGTGTTGGGGTGGAGAAGTTATTCCTTCAAGTGGGAATCAGTGTAGTTTTGAAATGTGTTGAGGGTTTCTGCCTCTCCCCATTCAATCCTTCCCAACCTCTCTGTCGAGGCTCCTTCTCACTTTCTACCAGACAATTATTTGTGTTCGGGAGCGGGTGCAGAGGAGATGGAAATGAAAGGGACAGACAGTTAACTTCAACACTGAGAAATGTGAAGTGATGCACTTTGGATAATAAGTTGAGGAGAGAAACCATAAACCAACTGGGAACAAGTTAAATCATGTGCAGGTAAAGGGAAAGCTTTTATACCTCCATCAATCTGTGTCTCTCTCTTTTTCTCACTCTCTGTCTCTGTGTCTTCTGTCCATCTCTCCCTTTCTGGGATTCCGTGAAAAATATCCACAAATATTAGGCAGCCATTTGGCGTTTCTTCCCAGTGGCCATTTCGTGTGAACACAGCACTGAGATATTTCTGACAGAGTTGTCTCTTCACTAAAGTAACGTTAGTATTTTAAATGTGACAGATACGCAGCTATGGAGACACAAACGAGGCCTGTATTCCCAGGAATTTTGGAGTGTCAGGGACAATTTGATCCAAGTTGTCAGGAGAATAATGGAAACTGATAGCACAGAGAGAGAGAAATGTTTCTTGCTGTTTATCCACCTCCTCCAGTCCCACCATCCTCCCATATCTGTTTTCCTTTCATTCTGGCTCCGTGACCATCCACAATTTGAATCGTTTCCCCATTGGGAGCTGTGTCTTCATCTGCGTGGGCTCCAACTCTGGAATTCCTTCCCTGAACGTTTTACTCAAATGCATCCATGGGATGTGGGCCTGTCTGGTTCTGCCAGCGTTTACTCCTCGTCCCTAATTGCTCATGAACTGAGTGGCTTGCTAGGCCATTTCAAACAGCATCTAAGAGTCAACCACATTGCTGTGAGGCTGGAGTCACATGTAGGCCCGACCAGGTCAGGACGGCAGATTTCCTTCCATAAAGGACATGAGTGAAGCAGATTGGTTTTCTCCATTTTAACACCTCCTTTTCCTCCAATTAAAATAGTTCGTAAAAACCATCTGGCCAAACCTTTGGGACATGTGACCCTAAACTCTCCTGTGACTCGGGGTCAAATTTTTCACATTAAGGCTCCTGTGAAGCATCTTGGGATGATACTGTTCAAGGTGCTATATAAATGCAAGTTGTTGTTGTGTGTGTCTGAGTGTCAGCTTCTGTCCATGTCCAGGACACTGCAGGTAACAGAGAATGATTCACTCTGGGCTGCGATTGTACATCTCGTGTGTGTCTCAGTGTCAGCTCTGAAACATGTACAGCACTATCCCATCCTGTTTCTGTGTCTCTCTGCCTCTGTATCTGTATCTCTCCCTCTCGCTCCATCTCTCTCCCCATGACTGAAACAAACGAGAGTTTAAATCCCACACTGGGATGCTGTTCAATGTGAGTTCAGTTTTCCCAGAAATAAAAATCCTCAATTAAAAATTCCTTTCAACAGCAGAGGGAACTTTTCTCAAAGTGAATTTGCGGCTGTCTTGAATTTGAACCCAAGTTTTCAATATGGGGGTGGCACAGTGATGCAGGGGTTAGCACTGCTTCCTCACAGTGCCAGGGACCCGCCTTCGATTCCCAGCATGGGTCACTTTCTGACTGGAGTTTGAACGTCCTTCCCATGTTTGTGTGGGTTTCCTCCGGGTGCTCCGGTTTCATCCCACACTCCAAAGATAGAACAAAGAAAATTACAGCACGGGAACAGGTCTTTCGGCTCTCCAAGCCTGCACCGACCATGCTGCCTGACTGAACTAAAACCCCCTACCCTTCCGGGGACCATATCCCTCCATTCCCATCTTATTCATGTCTTTGTCAAGACGCCCTTGAAAAGTCACTATCGTATCCGTTTCCACTCCCTCCCCTGGCAACGAGTTCCAGGCACCCACCACCCTCTGTGTAAAAAAACTTTCCTCCCACATCTCCTTTAAACCTTGCCCCTCGCACCTTAAACCTCTGCCCCCGAGTAATAACTCTTCCACCCTGGGAAAAAGCTTCTGACTATCCACTCTGTCCATGCCCCTCATAATCTGGCAGACTTCTATCAGGTGTACAGGTTAGGTGGATTGGCCAAGCTAAATTGTCCCTTAGTGTCAGGAGGAGTGGCTGAGGTAAATGTGTGGGATTATAGGGATGGGGCCTGGGTGGGATTGTGGTCCGTGCTGACTCGATGGGCCGAATGGCCTCCTGCACTACAGGATTCTATGAACCCTGTTCTGTATTTGGTTTGGGATTGTTTGTTGAAAAGTGTAGTTGAAGTGTTACTCTGTAATGCTGGAATTTAGGCTACGGGATGATTGGATCAAACACTTCAAGATAATAAGGGGAATGGAGAGGACTGATAAAGAACAACTTTTCCTGCTGGTTGGGGAGTCCAGGACTTGGGGACATTGGATTTCAAACAATGTTGAGGATTTTAGACTTGTAGGAGTGGAATTCAGAAACACTTTGCCACACCAGCTGTGATATTAGTTTGGAACTACCTTCTATAATTCGCAGTTGATGCTCAGTCGCTTATTAATGTTTAACTCTGAGGTCGATAGATTATATTTTTATACAGGAGAAGCAATTTAAAATCAATGGGTCAATGTTAAAATGGATGCAGGAACAGAGAGACCTGGGCTTTCAGTTCAGTTTTACATCTTAAAGATTCAACCTGGGGCTCAGAATCTGTCAGTTGAATCTACTTTTCCCTCCTGATAAAGTGTCAACAATGTGACAAAAGGAGACATTCCTGCACAGTGGGGTTGGGAGGTTGTTTGAAAGGAGATTCAGATTGTATCAGAAAGCGTCAATTAGATTGTGTCTCGTTGCAGAAGGTGCATATTTCACAGGAAATGCCCCGAGATAAAGATTAGTTTCACCGATGTCTGAGTAACTTTCAAAGTCTGCAGACGCATGAAGGGGGCAGAGATATTGTAATATTCAGAGCAGGAGATGGGGGACAATCACAGAATTGAAGATGTGAGGCCATCTCCTGTTTCCGAATGTCAGTGTTTAGCTTTTAAACTTTAGTCCTGTGCTAATAATTCCAAGTTTGCAATCCCACACTTTTGCTGTTGTGAATTAGAGTTGTGAATTTTCAGAAATTGGTTGTGTAATAAAACTCGGTGCAGGATGCAATGATTCCCATTCTGCCTGCTGCTGCAAAGTCCCCGTGTCTGTCTCAGTTTCATCGTATTTATCAATGATTTGAGATCCTAGAATCATAGAATCCCTAAAGGGCAGACCATTCGGCCCATCGAGTCTGCATCGACCACAATCCCACCCAGGCCCGATTCCCGTAACCCCATATATTTACCCTGTTAATCCCCTGACACTAAGGTCAATTTATCATGGCCAATCCACCTAACCCGCACATGTTTGGACTGTGGGAGGAAACTGGAGCACCCGGAGGAAACCCACGCAGACACTGGGAGAAATCTACACTGACAGCGAGCTGAGGCTGGAATTGAACCCGGGTCCCTGGCGCTGTGAGGCAGCAGTACGAACCACTGTGCCACCATGCCGCCCTAAAGTGAAATGTCTTAACTGAATGGTTCAAAGAGTGAAAGATGGATTTCATTGGAGACAATTGTGTGGTCACCCACTTTAAAAAGGATAGAACAGATTGCTTTATGAATGGGGGAAGGCTGGAAAGAGTGGAGGCACAAAGAGACTTGGGGCGGTCACATCAACATAGAAAATAGGAGGAGGAGGAGGCCATTCAGCCCTTCGAGCCTGACCCACCATTCAACACTATCATGGCCGATCCTCTGTCTCAATGCCATACCCCAGCGCTCTCCCCATACACCTCGACACCTTTAGAGTCTAGAAATCTATCTCTTTCCTTCTTAAATATATTCAGTGACTTGGTCTCCACAGCTTTCTGTGGGAGAGAATTCCACAGGTTCATCACCCTCTGAGTGAAGAGGTTTCCCCTCATCTCAGTCCCAAAAGGCCTCCCCCGTATCCTGAGACTGTGACCCCTTGTTCCAGACACCCCCAGCCGGAGGAAACAATATCCCTGTATCCAGCCTGTCCAGCACTGTCAGAATTTTATACCTTTCAATTAGATCCCCGCTCACTCTTCTACATTCCAGTGAATACAGGCCCAGCCGACCCAATCTCCCCTCAGACATCAATGCTGCCATCCCAGGAATCAGTCTGGTGAACATTCACTGCTCTCCCTCTGTGGCAAGTACATCCTTCCTCAGATAAGGAGAGGAACACTGTACACAAGACTCCAGGTGTGGTCTCACCGAGGCTCTGTCCAGCTGCAGTAAGACATCCTTGCTCTTCTACTCCAATCCTCTTGCAATGAAGGACAACATCCCATTGGTCGTCCTAACTGCTTGCTGTAGCTGCATGCTTGCTTTCAGTGACTGGTGTTCTCAGATACCCAGGTCCCTTTGTACAACATTTCCCAATCTATCACCATTCAACTATTACTCTGCCATTCTCTTCCTCCGGCCAAAGTGGATAACGTCACATTTATCCACATTATTCTGCATCTGCCATGTATTTCCCCACTCACTCAACTTGTCTAAATCACCCCGAAGCCTGTTCACATCCTCCCCATCACTCACATTCCCACCAAGTTTCGCCTCATCAGCAAACTTGAGAATATTACGTTTGGTTCCCTCATCCAAATCACTGATGTGTTTTGTGAATAGCTGGGACCCAAGAACTGACCCCTGCGGGACCCCACTCGTCACTGCCTGTTACTTAGAAAAAGATTCATTTATTCCTGTCTGTGCGGAGTCCGCATGTTCTCCCTGTGTCTGCGTGGGTTTCCTCCGAATGCTCCGGTTTCCTCCCTCAGTCTGAAAGACGTGCTGTTTCGGGTGCATTGGCCATGCTAAATTCTCCCTCAGTGTTACCCGAACAGGCGCCGGAGGTTGGTGACTAAGGGATTTTCACAGTAACTTCATTACCGTGTTAATGTCAGCCGACTTGTGACACTAATACATAAACTTCGAAACTTCTTTCAATTCTAAATTAGGAAGCACTTCTTCACACGAGATGTGGTTAAAGTTTGGTACTGTCTTCTGTAAATGAGCCCTCCCTATATCCCCCAGTCCCACCATCCTCTGATATCTGTTTTCCTTTAATCCTGGCTCCCTGACCATTCCCCATTTTAATCCTTTCACCATTGGGGTCTGCAGTTCACTGTGTGGCTCCAACTCTGGAATTCCTTCCCAAAACTCTCTGTCTTCATACCTCCCTTTCCACCATTCAGACACTTCCTCAAAACAATCCCTTTTTGACCAGATCTTTGGGGCAATTCTTTTGTCCCTAAACTCGCCTGTGACTCGGCTTCTAATTTTTCACTCCAGGCTCCTAGAACATAGAACATAGAACATTACAGCGCAGAACAGGCCCTTCGGCCCACGATGTTGCACCGACCAGTTACAAAAAAAAAAAACACTGTGACCCTCCAACCTAAACCAATTTCTTTTCGTCCATGAATCTATCTACGGCTCTCTTAAACGCCCCCAAACTAGGCGCATTTACAACTGATGCTGGCAGGGCATTCCAATCCCTCACCACTCTCTGGGTAAAGAACCTACCCCTGACATCGGTCCTATAACTACCCCCCCTCAATTTAAAGCCATGCCCCCTCGTGCTGGATTTCTCCATCAGAGGAAAAAGGCTATCACTATCCACCCTATCTAAACCTCTAATCATCTTATATGTTTCAATAAGATCCCCTCTTAGCCGCCGCCTTTCCAGCGAAAACAATCCCAAATCCCTCAGCCTCTCCTCATAGGATCTCCCCTCCATACCAGGCAACATCCTGGTAAACCTCCTCTGCACCCTCTCCAAAGCCTCCACATCCTTCCTGTAATGTGGGGACCAGAACTGCACACAGTACTCCAAGTGCGGCCGCACCAGAGTTGTGTACAGTTGCAACATAACGCTACGACTCCTAAATTCAATCCCCCTACCAATAAACGCCAAGACACCATATGCCTTCTTAACAACCTTATCTACTTGATTCCCAACTTTCAGGGATCTATGTACACATACACCTAGATCCCTCTGCTCCTCCACACTATTCAAAGTCCTCCCGTTAGCCCTATACTCAACACATCTGTTATTCCTACCAAAGTGAATTACCTCACACTTCTCCTCATTAAACTCCATCCGCCACCTCTCGGCCCAACTTTGCAACCTGTCTAAGTCTTCCTGCAAACTACGACACCCTTCCTCACTGTCTACCACACCACCGACTTTGGTGTCATCAGCAAATTTGCTAATCCACCCAACTATACCCTCATCCAGGTCATTAATAAATATTACAAACAGCAGTGGCCCCAAAACAGATCCCTGAGGTACACCACTTGTAACCGCACTCCATGATGAATATTTACTATCAACCACCACCCTCTGTTTCCTATCCGCTAGCCAATTCCTGATCCAATTTCCTAGATCACCCCCAATCCCATACATCTGCATTTTCTGCAGAAGCCTACCATGGTGAACCTTATCAAACGCCTTGCTAAAATCCATATATACCACGTCCACTGCCTTGCCCCCATCCACCTCCTTGGTCACTTTCTCAAAAAACTCAATAAGGTTAGTAAGGCACGACCTGTGAAGCATCTGAGGACGTTTCTGTTCAAGGTGCTATATCAATGCAGGTTGTTGTTTTATGTGTCTGAGTGTCAGTTTCTCTCAATGTCCAGGACACTGCAGATAACAGAGAATGATTCATTCCCCACTCAACCATTTCCATCAAGCCACGGGGCCAACCTGGCATCCCTTAAAAATGAGGTGTCAACCTGGTGAAGCTCCCAAACAGGAGCGGGTAGCACGGTGGCACCAGTGGTTAGCATTGTTGTATCACAGCACCAGGGACACAAGTTCATATCCAGCCTCGGGTCACTATCTGCATGGGTTTCCTCCGAGTGCCGCTCTTCCTTCTCTCAGCCCAAAGATGTGCGGGTTCGGTGGATTGGCCATGCTAACTTTCCCCATAGTCTTAGGGGGATTAGCAGGGTAAATACTTTGACTTGATTAATTATTTTGATTTGATTTATTATTATCATATTAGTATACAGTGAAAAGTCTTGTTTCTTGCGCGCTATACAGACAAAGCATACTGTTCATAGAGAAGGAAGCGAGAGAGTGCAGAATGTAGTGTTACAGTCATAGCTAGGGTGGAGAGAACGATCAATTTAATGCAGGGTAGGTCCATTCAAAAGTCTGACAGCAGCAGGGAAGTAGCTGTTCTTGAGTGGGTTGGTACGTGACCTCAGACGTTTGTATCTTTTTCCCGACGGAAGAAGGTGGAAGAGAGAATGTCCGGGGTGGGTGAGGTCCTTCATTATGCTGGCTGCTTTTCCGAGGCAGCGGGAAGTGTAGACAGAGTCAGTGGATGGGAGGCCGGTTTGCGTGATGGATTGGGCTACATTCATGACCTTTTGTAGATCCTTGCGGTCTTGGACAGAACAGGAGCCAGACCAAGCTGTGATGCAACCAGAAAGAATGAGTTGGTGAGAGTTGTAGCTGACATGCCCAATTTCCTTCATCTTCTGAGAAAGTAGAGGCATTGACTGTGTTTCTAACTCTGTGGTGTATTTTGTCACAGGACAGTTTCGATGGAGATTTATTCTGTGTCCCTGGGATTTAGAATGTTCAGGAGTGAGTTGATTGAAGTTTTCTTTAATTCTTTCGTGGGACATGGGCATCGCTGGCTGAACAGAATTTATTGCATCGAGTTGCTCTTCGCGGGCAGTTGAGAGTTAACCGCATTGCTGTGGCTCTGGAGTCACACGTAGCCCAGACCACGTAAGGATGGCAGATTTCCTTCCCTAAAAGACATTAGTGAACCAGACGGGTTTTTCCGACAATCGACAATGGTTTCATGGTCACCAGTAGATTCTTAATTCCAGATATTTTTATTGAATTCCAATTGGTGGGATTCAAACCCAGGTCCCCAGAACATTGGCTGAGTTTCTGGATTAATAGTCTGGAGATAATAGCACTAGGCCATTGCCTCTCCTAGTGTCACCTCTCCATCCCTGTCATTCACTCATCATCTCCGCTTCCACCATCCTCATAGGCCGTGTGTCCAAACACATTCCCAGGCTCTGTGTGTGTGTGAAAGATGTTTTTCCTCACATTCCCTCACTGCGTCTCTCCTGAAACTTTAAATTGTGTCTCCCTGTCATCCCTGAACCCAATCAGCTAACGGCAACAGCTTTCCTTTATCGACTTTATCTAAACCTGT
Source organism: Mustelus asterias (assembly GCF_964213995.1). Taxonomy (NCBI): domain Eukaryota; kingdom Metazoa; phylum Chordata; class Chondrichthyes; order Carcharhiniformes; family Triakidae; genus Mustelus; species Mustelus asterias. The sequence goes on from NW_027590103.1 coordinate 214,210, forward strand.
CCTAATCTTGCACAACTCGAGCAAATCTCCCCTCAAGGGGAACAAGCCCCGTTTCTCCAACCTCACCCTGGAGCTCACATCCCTCATTCCCGCAATTAATTCACTCTCAAAGATGCTGCAGACCTTCATATTTCCTCCCTCGGTCTGTTTATCCCATCACAGGATCACAGAATTGTTGCAGGGCAGAAGGAGGCAAGTGGAGTTCGGACAAGAAGTTGAGGAGAGCAGAGAAAATATAAACTAAATGGGCCCAAGGTAATTCTGTGTTTATTTCTTTTTCTCACTCTCTCTGTCTGTGTCTTCTGTCCCTCTCTCCATCTCTCCCTCTCCCTCTCTGGGAATCTGTGAAAAATATCCACAAATATCAGGCAGCCATTTGGCCTTTCTTCCCAGTGGCCATTTGATGTGAGTGCAGCACTGAGATATTTCTGACAGAGTTGTCTCCTCGCTAAGGTAACATTCGTATTTTAGATGTGACAGAGACGCAGCTATGGAGACACAAACGAGGGTTGTATTCCCGGGAATTTTGGAGTGTCAGGGATAATTTGATCCAAGTTGTCAGGAGAATAATGGAAACTGATAGGATAGAGAAAGAGAAAGGTTTCTTGCTGGTTGTGGAGTCTGGGACTGGGATCATTGTCTGAAATATTAAAAATATTCTGAAACCCTTTCAAAGTGAAATTAAGAAACACTTCTTCACACAAAGGGTGTTCTCGAATCACAGAACAGCAGGAGGCCATTCGGCCCATCATGTCTGCCCCGATCCCGGAAGAGCCACCCAGCGAGTCCCATTCTCCAGCCCTGTCTCCTTAGCCCCCTAAAGCAATCACTTTCAAATATGTATCCGCCTCTCTTTTGAATCCTCCTATGGAATCTGCCTCCACCTCTCTCCCAGGCAGCGCATTCCAAATCCCAACAACTCTCCGAGTAAAGCAGTTTCTCCTCATCACACTCCCAGCTCCCTTGCTGACCATCTTGAAATTGTAACCCCTTCGTCACTGACACACCAACGAGTGGAAACAGAATATCCTTCTTCACCCTGTCAACATTGTTCATCATTCTGAACACCTCGATAAGGTCACCTCTTAATCTTCTCTGCTCCAAGGAGAATAAGGCCAATTTCTCTCATCTTTCCTTGGATCTAAAATTTCTCATTCCTGGAATCATTCGAGTGAATCTCCTTTGCACTCTCTCTCTCTCTCTGCCTCTCTCGAGGACTTTAACGTCCTTCCTTAAATACGGTGCCCAGAACTGATCCCAGTGCTCCGAATGTGATCTGTCCAATGATTTGTAGAGGTGTAGCATCACTTCCTTGCTTTTATACTCTATGCCTCTCTTTATAAACCCAAGGATCCTATCAGGCTTCTTAACAACTGTTTCATCTTGCCTGGCCACCTTCAGAGAATGAATCACTTGAAACCCAAGGCCCATCTGCTCCTGTAGTCCCCTCAGCATTGTACCATTGAGTCTGTATCGTCTCCCCATGTTTCTTGCACCAAAATGCATTCCCTCCCATTTCGCTGCATTGAAATTCATCTGCCAGGTGTCTGCCCATTTGGCCAACTTGTCCATGTCCCTCTGAAGTCGCTCAGTGTCATCCTCACAATTCACTCTTCTCCCGAGCTCAGCATCATCTGCAAATTTGGAGATTGTGCGTTCAACCGCCGTCGCTAAGCTGTTAATATAAATCAGAAAAAGCAAGGATCCCAACACTGATCCCTGGGGAACACCACTTTCAACTCGTCTCCAGTCTGAGAAATGCCCATCTCTACCTCCCCTCTGTTTCCTATCTCTTACCAAACTTCTAATCCATGCTGCCAAGGACTCATGCATCCCAAATATTTCTCATTTGCTGATTTGCATGTTAGCGGAGCGGTGTAAGAGGCATGCGGAACACTTGCCTTTTTCTGTCGAGGCATAGATTACAAAAGCAGGGTAGACATGTTGGAGCTGTATAAAACTTTGGTGAGGCCACAGCTGGAGCACTGTGTGCGGTTCTGGTCGCCACATTATAGGAAGGGTGTGAATGCACTGGACAGGATGCAGAGGAGATTCACCAGGATGCATCTGAGCTGGAGTGTTTCAGCTATGAAGAGAGCTATGGGCCACACGGCGGCACAGTTGTTATCACTGCTGCATCACAGCGCCAGGGACCCAGGTTCGATTCCCGGCTCAGGTCACTGTCTGTGTGAAGTCTGCACGTTCTCTCCGTGTCTGCGTGGCTCTCCTCTGGGCGCTGCGGTTTCCTCCCACAGTGCGAATGATGTGCTGGTTAGGGTGCATTGTCCGTGGTAAACTTTCTCTCAGTGTAACCGAACACCAGAGTGTGGCATCTGGGGAATTATCACCGTAACTTCACAGTGTTAATGCAAGCCTACTTGTGACACTAATAAACAAAATTAAAAATGAGATGCTGAGTAGGCTTGTGTTGTATTCATTGGAGCAGAGAAGACTGGGGGGGGGGGGCGACCTGATTGAGGTGGACAAGATTATGAGAGACATGAAGAGTGTGGATCGGGAGCAGCTGTTCCCCTTAGTTGAAGGGTCAGTCACGAGGGGACATAGGTTCAAGGTGAGGGGCAGGAGGTTTGGGGGGGATGTGAGGAAAATCTGTTTTACCCACAGGGTGGTGCCAGTCTGGAATGCGCTGCCTGGGAGGTTGGCAGAGGCAAGTTGCCTCACATCCTTTAAAAAGTAGCTGGATAAGCACTTGGCACATCATCACATTCAGGGCGATGGGCCAAGTGCTGGTAAATGGGGTGAGGTCGGTATGTTAGGTGGTCCTCACGTGTCGGTGCAGACTCGATGGGCCGAAGGGTCTCTTCTGCACTGTATGAATCTGTGATGAGGAAATGTTTTTAAAGTAGTGACTGCTGGTATCTGGAATGTTCTGCCTTGATTCGCCGTAAGTATTCGCATTCCAACCATTACTCATGTAAATTGAGTCTGTGTCTTTATATGCTCTGTTTGTGAACAGAATTCCCACTCACCTGAAGAAGGGGCTTGGAGCTCCGAAAGCTTGTGTGGCTTTTGCTACCAAATAAAGCTGTTGGACTTTAAGCTGGTGTTGTTAAACTTCTTACTGTGTTTACCCCAGTCCAACGCCGGCATCTCCTCATCATGTTCTGCCTGAGTCAGAGGTGGGAGAAGATTCCATCAAGAGGAAATTGAATGGGAAGTTAAAGGGAAAATATTGACAGGGTTACGGGGAGAGGGTGGAGGATTGGGAATAGTGAAACTGCTCTTGCAGTGTGTCGATCCAGGCTCGACGGGCTGAATGGCCTCCTGTGCTGTCCCCATTCTATGATTCACACACAAGTTAACTTCTCAGTGTCTATTGGGCCCCACTCGTTCCTCCATGATCAGTTCCAGCATTTCAAGCTCAGATCCCAGTACTTTTTAGTTGGGGCATTGAGGAGTAAAACAGAAATAGGAATGAGAGTGTCGGTGCGCTTATGTTTTTGTATTTCTGTGTGTGTGTGTGTGTGTGTGTGTGTGTGTGTGTGTGTGTGTGTGTGTGTGTGTGAGAGAGAGAGAGAGAGAGACAGTTTCTAAGTGTGTGCAAGTGTCTATTTCAATGTGTGTTTCTGTGTGTGTGATTGTGTTTCTCTGCGTGTGTCTGTGAGTGTGTGTCTGTGTGTGTGTCTCTCTCTGTGTCTTTGTGCATGTGTGTCTGTGAGTGTGTGTTTGTGTCTCTCTGCGTGTGTGCGTGTGTGTCCGTGAGTGTGTGTTTGTGTCTGTGTGTGTGTGTGTCCGTGAGTGTCTGTGTGTCTCTCTCTTTGTCAGTGCATGTGTGTCTATGAGTGTGTGTGTGTGTGTGTCTGTATCTCTGTGAGTGCGTGTGCGTCTGTGTGTGTGTGTGTGTGTCTGTGTGTGTGTTTGTCATGATCTGTTTGAGTGGGGGAGCAGGCTCGATGGGTCAAATGGCCTCCAACTGCACATATTTGAGATTCAAATACATTGGCACACATGCATGCTGACACACACACACAGACACACACACAGACACACACACAGACACACACACAGAGACACATGCATGCTGACACACAGACACACACACACAGACACACACACACACAGAGACACATGCATGCTGACACACACACACACACACACACAGACACACACACAGACACACACACACACAGACACACACACACCCACACACACAGAGACACACACACACAGAGACACACACACACAGAGACACACACACAGAGACACACACACAGACACACACACACACACACAGAGACACACACACACACAGACACACACAGACACACACAGACACACACACACCCACACAAACTCAGAGACACACACACACACAGACACAGACACACACACGCACACACACACAGAGACACAGACACACACACACACGCACAGACACACACACACACACACACGCACACACACAGAGACACAGACACACACACACACACAGAGAGAGACACACACACACAGAGAGAGACACACACACACAGACACACACACACCCACACAAACTCAGAGACACACACACACAGACACAGACACACACACACACAGACACACACACACACAGACACACACACACCCACACAAACTCAGAGACACACACACACACAGACACACACACACACAGACACACACACCCACACAAACTCAGAGACACACACACACACAGACACACACACACACAGACACACACACACAGACACACACACACACAGAGACACAGACACACACACACACACACACGCACACACACAGAGACACAGACACACACACACACAGACACACACAGACACACACACACACACAGACACAGACACACACACACACACACACACACACACACACACAGAAAGATATACACAGTATTGACATATTTATTGACCATTTAATGTGACTGAATGCTACACATCCTGGTTTGCCGATGACACAAAACATTAGACAGCATTGTAAGCAGCATCGCTGGAAACATCAGATTGCAAAGAGTTATTCATATTTTGTACATGGACAAAACTGGTGGAGAGGTTTCAGTGCAGGGAAATGTAATTTGACACAACTTAGATTTAAAAGGGATAGAACAGCGTACTTTAATAAATGATGAAATGACAGAAACAGTGGAAGCTCCAAATGTCCAGATATTTCACAGCTGAATTCGCACAATACACACAGCAATGGATCTGATATTGCGGAATTGTTGTAAATGTGGTTAATCTCAGTACGGAGGCTGTCTTCATGTTACAATGTTAATCTGATCACTCTCATCAAAACAGACTCAACATTTCTGTACAATGTGAGTCAATCATCAGCTCAAATAGTTCAGGTTCAGTGTTTAAAATAACCAGTCACTTTTCTGTGGCTGCTTTGGGAATGTCAGTGGAATGTAGTTTACAGTCAAGTGCGAACAATTGTATTGGGGAATAATTGGAAGCAGTTTCCATTGAGAGCTTCCTGCATTCTGGAAATGTGTGTGATCCATTCAGAGATAGGAAATGGACGGATGAATAAAGATGCAGTTTGTTGTGAATTACATGAGATTGTCTGCCTTGAAGATTCACAAGTTCCATGTGCTGAGAGAAAGGAATGATTAAACAATGTCTATAATTCAAATCCTTCAGACAAGTGAAAAAGCAGGAGAACAACTGAATCCACAAACGCTGCCACAGACAGTATTCGAAGCTTCAACTTCATGTTTGAATGTGAAGGGCTGATTGAAATAAACAGGAGGCCACACTGGGATGCTGAGCAATTTGATTCCTGTTTTCCCTAAACTTCAAAATAAAAATCTGTGCTGAAACATTCCTTGGACAGAGCAGAGGGAATTTTACTCTGTATTTAGCCCATTACAGTATTTGTGTTGGGAACATTTGATGAACAGTGCAGATTAAACATTATTCTTAACCGCTGGAATTTAAGTTGGGGGCTGATTTAATCAAACATTGAAAATAATGAGGGAAAGGGAGAGGCTGATAAAGAACAAGTTTTTCTGCTGGCTGGAAACTCCAGGATTTGGGAATATTTGAATGTTAGCCTCAGTTTAGAATTTTAGAATTGTAGAAATGGAAACATTGCCAGATGTGGTGTGGAGTTAGTTTGAAACAATCTTCTGCAAATGGCTATTGATGCTCAGTCACTTGTTATTATTTTAAACCTGGGGTTGATAGATTTTCCTTCGTCCAAGGGGTTAAGAGACAGAGAGTTAGATCACAGATCAGCCAGGATCTTATTGAATATTGGAACAGGCTTTCAGGAAGATTGTTCCAGATTCCAAACACCCTCTTGATGAAGTGCTTTTTCTCACTTCACTTCTGATCCATTTCCCCATCATTTAGAATCTGTGCCCTCTAGTTCCTGACCATCTCTTGAGAGGGAAGAGTTTCTCACTCTTTAACCTGTGGATACCCCTTTGGATCTTGAATCTCTCTCTGAAGTCTCACCTCAGCCTTCTTTTCTCCAAGGAAAACAGTCCCAACCTCTCCAATCTACCCTCGTAGCTACGGATCTTATTCCCTGGAATCATTCTTGTGAATCTCCTCTGCACTCTGTCCAATGTCTTCACATCCCTCCTCAAGTACGGTGCCCAGAACTGGGCGCAGTCTCCAGATGAGGCTTAACGAGTGTCTTATACAAGTTCAATATGAACTCCTTACTCTTGTCCTCAATTCCTCCATTAATAAAAGCTGGGATACCATATACTTCATTTACTGCTCTCTCAAAGTGCCCTGCCACCTTCACTGACGTATGTACATATTAGAATCATAGAATCCTACAGTGCAGAAGGAGGCCATACAGCCCATCGAGCCTGCGCTAACAACATTCCCACCCAGGCCCAATCCCCGTGATGCAACGTATTTACCCTGGTAATACTGGCATGAATTGAGAAATGGTTGACGGACAGGAAACAGAGCTTAGGTACAAATGGGTCATTTTCAGGGTGGCAGGCTGTGATCAGCGGCTTATCACAAGGATCAGTACTCGGGAGCCCAGCTATTCACAATCCATATAATTGATTTGGACGTTTGGGATCAAATGTAATATTTCCGAGTTTGCAGATGACATGAAAGCAGGTGGAAGTGTGAGTTGTGAGGAGGATGTAGACTCTTCAAGGGGATGTGGGAGAGGCTGAATTAGTGGTGAAACCACACACGGAGTGTTGTGTACAGTTTTATCCTCTTACCTAAGGAAAGACATTCTTGTCCGAGAGGGACTTCAATGACATTTCACTGCATCAATTCCTGGGATGGAGGGATTGTCCTCTGAGGAAAGAAAATGGACTTTTACTTTATGCCCTGGAGAAGCATGAGAGGTGACCTCATTCAAACTTGGACAATTCTTACAGGGCTCAGCAGGGTCGAGTCATAGAGGTTTACAGCATGGAAATGCGCTTTGGCCAAACTTGTCCATGCCGTCCAGTTTTTACCATTAAGCTAATCACAATTGCCTGTGTTTCACCCATATCCCTCTATACCAATCTTACCCATGTAACTGTCTAAATGCTTTTTAAAACATAAAATTGTACCCGCCCCTGCTACTGCCCCTGGCAGCTCATTCCAGACACTCACCACCCTCTGTGTGAAAAGAATTGCCCTCTGGACCCTTTTGTATCTCTCCCCTCTCACCTTAAACCTATGCCCTCTAGTTTTAGACTCCCCTACCTTTGGGAGAAGATATTGACTATCTCGCTGATCTATGCCCCTCATTATTTTATAGACCTCTATAAAATCTCCCCTCAGTCTTCTACGCTACAGGGAAAAAAGTCCCAGTCTGTGCAACCTCTCCTTAAAACCCAAACCATCATGTCCCGGTAGCATCCAAGTAAATCTTTTTTGCACTCTTTCTAGTTTAATAATATCCATTCTAAAATAGGGTGACCAGAACTGTACACAGTATTCCAAGCGTGGCCTTAACAATGTCTTGTACAACTTCAACAAGACGTCCCAACTCCTGTATTCAATGTTCTGACCAATGAAACCAAGCATGCTGAATGCCTTCTTCACCACTCTGTCCACCTGTGACTCCACTGTCAAGAAGCTATGAACATGTACCCCGAGATCTCTTTGTTCTATAACTCTCCCCAACCCCCAAACATGAGCTGAGTAGATACAGGAAGGATGTTTCCCCCGGCTGGGGGCGGTGGGGGGGGGGGGTTGTGTGTGGGGGGGGGGGGGGGGGTGGTGTCCAGAACCATGGCATAGTCGCAGAGTAAGGGGGCAGGACATTTAGGACTGAGATAAGAACATAAGAAATAGGAGCAGGAGTAGTACATCTAGCCCCTCGAGCCTGCCCCGCCATTCAATAAGATCATGGCTGATCTGATGTGGATCAGTTCCACTTCCCCTCCTGATCCCCATAACCCCTAATTCCCTTACCAATCAGGAATCCATCTCTCCGTGATTTAAACATATTCAACGAGGTAGCCACCACCACCTCAGTGGGCAGAGAATTCCAGAGATTCACCACCCTCTGAGAGAAGAAGTTCCTCCTCAACTCTGTCCGAAACTGACCCCCCTTTATTTTGAGGCTGTGCCCTCTAGTTCTAGCTTCCTTTCTCAGTGGAAAGAATCTCTCCACCTCGACCCTATCCAGCCCCTTCATTATCTTATAGGTCTCTATTAGATCCCCCCTCAGCCTTCTAAATTCCAACGAGTACAAACCCAATCTGCTCAGTCTCTCCTGATAATCAACACCCCTCATCTCTGGTATCAACCTGGTGAACCTTCTCTGCACTCCCTCCAAGGCCAATATATCCTTCCGCAAATAAGGGGACCAAAACTGCACACAGTATTCCAGCTGCGGCCTCACCAATGCCCTGTACAGATGCAGCAAGACATCCCTGCTTTTATATTCTATCCCCCTTGCGATATAGGCCAACATCCCGTTTGCCTTCTTGATCACCTGTTGCACCTGCAGACTGGGTTTTTGCGTCTCATGCACAAGGACCCCCAGGTCCCTTTGCACAGCAGCATGTTGTAATTTCTTTCCACTGAGATAATAATCCAATTTGTGATTATTTCCTCCAAAGTTAATAACCTCGCATTTGTCAACATTATACTCCATCTGCCAGGTCCTCACCCACTCACTCAGCCTGTCCAAATCTCTCTGCAGACCTTCTACGCCCTCCACACGATACATTTTTCCACTTATCTTTGTGTCGTCTGCAAACTTTGTTACCCTACACTCAGTCGCCTCCTCCAGATCGTCTATATAAATGGTAAATAGTTGAGGCCCCAGTACTGATCCCTGCGGCACGCCACTAGTTACCATCCGCCAACCAGACAAGCACCCATTTATTCCGACTCTCTGCTTCCTGTGAGGAGGAATTTCTTCCCTCAGAGTCATAGAGTGGTACAGTGAAGAAAAGGCCCTTCGACCCATTGAGTCTGCACCAACAGTAACTCCCACTAAAGTTGTGCTAATCCAATTTTCCATCTCTTGTACCATATCTTTGAATGTTGTGATGTTTCAAGTGCTCATCCAAATGCTTTTGAAAGGTTGTAAGGTTTCCGACCTCCACTGCCTTCCCAGGCAGTACATTCCTGATTCCCATCACCCTCTGAGTGAATGTTTTTCTCAACTCTCCTCTGAATCTCCTGCCCTTTGCCCTAAAACTATGTCCCCTCATGATTGACCCCTCAACCAAGGGGAACAGCTGTTTCCTATTCACCCTGTCCATACCCCTCATAATGTTACACACCTCAATCAGCCTTCTCTGCTCTAAAGAAAACAATCCTAACCTATCCAGTCTCTCCTTATAGCTCAAATACTCCATCCCAGGCAACCTGCTGATGAGCCTCCTCTGTACCCCCTGTAGTGCTATCATATCCTTCCTCTGGTGTGGTGACCAGATCTGCACACGGTACTCCAGCTGTGGCCTAACCAACACTCTGTACAACTCCAACATTAACTCTTTGCTCTTCTACTCTGCGCCATGACTGATAAAAGCAAGTGTCTCATCTGCCTTCTTTACCAGTTGATTCACCTGCTCTGCTGCCTCCAGGGATCTGTGAATAATTTCCCAAGATCCATATGTTCCTCTGAGCTCCCCAGTGTCCTGCAACTCATTAAATACTCCCTTGCCTTGTTACTGCTTCCAAAGTGCATCACCTCGCACCTATCAGGGTCAAATACCATCTGCCACTGCTCTGCCTATCTGACCAACCCAGCGATATCTTCCTGTAACCTACAACCTTCTTCCCTATTAACCATCCTACCATTCATGGTGTCATCTGGAACCTTGCTTATCATTGCCCCCACATTATCATCTGTCTCATTTATGTGTAACAATAATAAGCACCCCAGCACGGAGCCTTGTGGTGCACCACTGGACACCGGCCTCCAGCCACTCAAACAGCCTTCCAACACCACCCTTTGTGTCCAATTACTAAACCAGTTTCCCATCCATCTCGCCAAGTTTTCCTGAATTCCGTGTGCTTCCAGGATGGTAAATCTTTGGAATTCCCTATCCCAGAGGGCTGTGGAGGATCAGTCATCGTTCACAGACTGAGATGGATAGGTTTCTACAGATTAAACATATTGCAAAGTTTCACCATCTGTGACCCCTTGTTCCAGCCTCTCCCCCGCTCCCTCCCCCTCCCCACCCCCTCAGCCCCTCAGCTGGAGGAAACAACATCCCTGTATTCAGTCAGTGCAGCCCAGTCAGAATTTATACATTTCAATTCGATCCCCTCTCATTCTTCGGAACTCCAGTGAATACAGGCCCAGTCGACTCAATCTCTCCTCATACGACAATCCTGCCATCCCAGGAATCAGTCTGGTGTGCCTCCGCTGCTCTCCCTCTATGGTAAGTGCAGCATTTCATAGTTACAGAGACAAAAACTGTACACAATATTCCAGGTGTGGTCTCACCGAGGGCCTGTACAGCTGCAGTAAGACATCCTTGCTCCTTTCCTCAAGTTCTCTTGCAATGAAGGCCAACATATCATTTGCCTTCCTAACTGTTTGCTGTAGCTGCATGCTTGCTTTCAGTCTCTTGTGTACTAGGACACCCAGGCCCCTTTGTATATCAACATTTCCCAATCTATCACCATTTAAATAATCCTCTGCCATTCTGCTTCTCTGTCCGAAGTAGTTAAATTCACGTTTGTCCACGTTATACAGCATCTGCCACGCATTTACCCATTCACTCAATTTACTGAAGTCACTGTGAAACATTTTAACATCCTTCTCACTACTCACATTCCCAACAAGTTTCATGGCATCAGCAAACTTGGAAATATTATTTTTGGTTCCCTCATCCAAATCATTGGTGTACATCTCGTGTGTGTCTCAATGTCAGCTCGGAAACATGTACAGCACAATCCCATCCTGTTTCTGTCTTTCTATGGCTCTGTATCTGTATATATCTCTCTCTGAAATTAGAATAAAGAAAATTACAGCACAAGAACAGGCCCTTCGGCCCTCCAAGCCTGCACCAACCATGTGTGAACTAAAACCCCCTCCCCTTCCAGGGACCATATCCCTCTATTCCCATCCTATTCTTGTATTTCTCCAGACGCCCCTTAAAACGCATTATTGTATCTGCTTCCACTACCTCTCCCAGCAGCGAGTTCCAGGCACCCACCACCCTCTGTGTAAAAAAACTTGCCTCGTACATCTCCTTTAAACCTTGTCCCTCACACCTTAAACCTGTGCCCCCTAGTAATTGACTCTTCAACCCTGGGGAATAGCTCCTGACTATCCACTCTGTCCATGCCTCTCATAATCTTGTCGACTTCTATCAGATCACCCGCCCTTGCCTCCATCATTCCAGTGAGAACAAACCAAGTTTCTCCAACCTCTCCTCATAGCTAATGCCCTCCATACCCGGCAACATCCTGGTAAATCTTTTCTGTACCCTCTCCAAAGCCTCCACATCCTTCTAGTAGTGTGGCGACCAGAATTGAACACTATATTCCAAGTGCGGCCTAACAATGGTTCTATAAAGCTGCAACATGGCTTGCCAATTTTTAAACTCAATGCGTGTGGCGTCAAAAGGTTGCTTATTTCGTAAATAACACTGACAACATTTCAAAAGCGCTCCATTGTCGGTGAAACACTTTTTGAAACCCTAAAGCCATGAATAGTACTATAGAAATGTCCATCCCCAAGTTGCTGTGAGGACATTCAGAGTCAGTGTGTGACTTGGGTCGAAGATAGACCAGCGAGGTCTCTCCCTTAATGGCATTGAGTGACTCTTTAGCATTTTTATAATGAGCAGAAACCTTTCATCTCTCTTGTGTCTAATTCATTCCAATTCTGTCCCTGACATTCATCAGTTGTGACTTTCTGGAGGAGCTGGAATGTTCTCTCTGGCGACAGAGAATCCATTGAGAGGAGGATCAGGTGTGACCTTTCTCTCCTGGAATCCATCTTTCCTGTTTGTGTCTTGTAGATTGTGTGTGGAGAGAGCAGAGGGAAAAGGCTGAGTGGATTTGTAATGAACAGGGGTTTGCTTTCATTCACAAACTAGAGCTGAAGCCAACGTGTGCAGATGTGAAGAATGGAGATCAGAAAAGGACCATGGGTAGAATTGGAGACTATTCTGCCCATCCAGATGTGCTGTCTTTTTGGAAGAGCAATCGAGTTAATCTCTATTTACAGAGGGAGAAGGGATTCCTCCTCCATTCTATATCTGTTTAGTTTTAGGCTCTCTGAGTGTGAGTGTTAGTGTGTGTGCATATTTTTCTCAATCTGCCTGTCTCTCAGTCCCCCTGCTCCCAGAATCTGTTTCTCTCTCCACAGATGCTGCCTGACCTGTTTGGTATGTCCTTATTTTCTGTTTCAGTATATGAGGAGTTGCGTATGGTGCTGAACATTGTGCAATCATCAGCGAACATCCCCACTTCAGACCTTGTGATGGAGGGAAGGTCAGTGTTGGAGCAGCTGAAGATGGTTGGGGCCTCGGACACTCACCCTGAGGAACTCCTGCAGGGACGTCCCGGGACTGAGAGGATCGGCTTTGAGATAATCGGCACATTGGGGGAAAGGTTGAAAACCAGAGGATGCTGAATTCAGGTAAATGGCGACAGCGGCAACATGAGGAGATGTTTCTAACGTAGTGAGTGTCCAGTATCTGGAATGTACTGTCTGAGGGTGCGGTGGAAGCGGATTCCATCATGGACTTCCAGGGGAAGTTGAATGGGAAGCTGAAGGGGAAATATTTACAGGGTGACGGGGAAAGGGTGGAGGAGTGGGAATAGTGACATTGCTCTTGCAGAGTGTCGCACTGGCTTGATGGGGCTGAATGGCCTCCTGTGCTGTCACCGTTCTATGATTCAGATGCAAGTTATCTTCTCAGTGTCTATTAGACCCCACTCTTTCCTCCATGATCAGTTACAGCATTTTAAGTTCAGATCCCAGAACGTTTTATTTGGGGATTTGAGGAATGATTTGTTTTCCAGCCTGGCCGAGAATTTGATGCTGTAACTGAAGCCACAATGGAATGATCCTGAGGTCAGATTATGATCCACTGAGACACAGCTGGCTCCGAGCTTCCCTGAAAAATGTCGCTGTTGTGTTCCCGGCCAGATGATTTCTCCGTCTTGTGTCGGCCGGCTGTGCCACAAGGATCTGGACTTTGTTCCCAGATGTTCACAATGTTTATCAATGATTTGGATGTGGGGACCTAATGTAATATTTCCAAGTTTGCGGATGACACAAAGCTCGGTGGGAATGTGAGTTGTGAGGAAAATGCAAAGTGGCTTCAAGAGGATTTGGACAGACATTGTCTCTCAGTGCCTCTCTCAATCTGGCTCTCTCTTTCTCTCACTCTCCTTGACCCTGTCATCTGTTGGTCTCTGCATCTCTCGCTCTCTCTCTCTCTGGGAATTTGTAAAAACATATCCACTAACATGCACACAGACAGAAACATACATACACACACACACACACACACACACACACACATAAACACACACACACATACGCGACTGTGAGAATTGTCACAGATCAATCCCAATATCAGTGAGTAGTCTCCAATTCAATAGTTTGTGACCAGGTTGTGCAACATGCATTGAAATGTGGCAATATGGAAGTTGGTTCACTCAGTTGGCTGGACAGCTGGTTTGAGATGCACAAAGTCTCCAACACGTCATGAAAGCCCAACCCTTTCAACCTTTCCCCTGGCCTGAGGTGTGGTAAATCACCGCCAGTGAGTTCTCCCCCTCAAAGGGGAGAGCAGCAGATCGTCATCTGGGACTGTGGTCACTTTCCCTTTACCGATGTTCAACTTTATTTCCCTTCCTCAATTTCTGCTCATCTCCAAGAGACTCGAGCGAAATTCACCCAATCTTTCAACACCAATATTACACACACAATACTGGAGCAATTGGACATTTCACACAACACCCAATAGCTGGTAACAAGACCAAACAAAAACTGTTCCAAACAAGAGTGGTGGCACCAGCTGACCCACACAAATATATAACTTTAAAGGAATATTCGTCTATCCATTCAGCTGACTCTCTTTCTCTGTCTCCCTAACAGAGAGATTTTTCAGTGCAGTAACAACTGAAACAGGGTAGAATGTAGGAATAAGAAAGACAGGAACTTGTGTAAAATAAAACTGAGACACAGGTGAGTTGAGTAATGAATGAAAGAAGGCCGAACACAGCAGTATCTCCGATGATGCTGAATGTAAGAGAAATAGATCAAATCTATTCCTGGGGAAGTGCAGCAACAGCTTAGAAATTGTCGGGTGTGGTGCAGATAGAGGCATGGCTGCGTGCGTTAATAACTGTGACTTCACTGAGTGCATTGGAAACAGTGACATAGTTGAGTGAAGCAATAACTAAGTAAAGACCAATTGTAGTATATGCAGAGGGATGGCCCCATGCATTAAGAAGAGAAACTGTATCTAGTTTATAGGGGTGGCACAGTGGTTAGCACTGCAGCCTCTCAGCGCAGGGACCCGGGTTCAATTCCCGACTTGCGTCACTGTCTGCGTGGAGTCTGCATGTTCTCCCCGTGTCTGGGTTTCCTCCGAGTGCTCCGGTTTCCTCCCACAGTCTGAAAGACATGCTGTTCGGTGGCTTGGCCATGCTAAATTCTCCCTCAGTGAAGCCGAACAGCGCCGGAGTGTGGCAACTAGGGGATTTTCACAGCAACTTCATTGCAGTGTTAATGTAAGCCTACTTGTGACACTAATAAATAACATTTAAACTGTATAAAGTGTTATATACACTGATACAGTGCTGAGGTAAAGAGAAATGGAGACATGCTCCACATTCATTACCCAGACATGGTCTAGTTTATTTTTTATAAAGAGTGACATGGTTAAATGCAGTGATAATTTAAGCAGGTTCCCTCCCTAACTGCACTGTGGGTGTACCTACACCACATAGACAGCAGCGGGTTCAAGACGGCTGCTCACCACCACCTTCTCCAGGGCAACTAGGAATGGGCAATAAATGCTGACCTAGCCAGTGACACCCACATCACAAGAATCAATAAATATTCATCTAACCCAGCACATTGTCCAATGAAATATCAATCCATACATGGTATTAATACAGTGAGAACTCAGAAAGGGTTGACTGTAGTGTCCACAGCAGCATGGTGTAATGTAGTATTCACTGAGACAACTGAGCGTATAAACAGCGACTGGGTTGAGTGCAGTGATAACTGGGAAAGGAGCTAATGTCCGGGATTCTCCGGCTGTTCACTCGTGGGGAATTCTCTGCTCTCGTACCCCTGCCTCTGGTTTCCTGCTAGCGTGAGGTGACTTCAATGGGAAATCCCATTGACAGCGACAGGACCAAAAACTCCCTCTGCTAGTGAATGGTGTGTCACCTCTCACTGCCCAGAAAGCTGCTGAGGGGAGACTGGAGGATCCCAGAAACTATGTTAAAAATAGCCACATTGGCAACAGCAGGAAAATATTACATCCCAAACTCAGTAATATTCACAATGATATTCTCCAATCAGCTGAAGGGCAGAGATTACTGACACCAGGCCCAGATTGTAATAACTGAGAGAGGTTTCGGGCAGAGATTACTGATACCAGGCCAAGATTGTAATAACTGAGAGAAGTTTAGGGCAGAGATTACTGATAAAAGGCACAGATTGTAATAACTGAGAGAGGTTTAGGGCAGAAATTACTGATACAAGGCCCAGATTGTAATAACTGAGAGAGGTTTAGGGCAGAGATTACTGATACAAGGCCCAGATTGTAATAACTGAGAGAGGTGTCGGGCAGAGATTACTGATACAAGTCCCAGATTGTAATAACTGAGAGAGGTTTCGGTCAGAGATTATTGATACAAGGCCCAGATTGTAATAACTGAGAGAGGTTTAGGGCAGAGTTTACTGACACAAGGCCCAGATTGTAATAACTTGAAGAGGTGTAGGGCAAACTTTACTGATACAAGTCCCAGATTGTAATAACTGAGAGAGTTGTAGGGCAGAGATTACTGACACAAGGCCCATATTGTAATAACTGAGAGATGTTCAGGGCAGAGATTACTGATACAGTGCCCAGATTGTAATAACTGAGAGAGGTTTTTGGCAGAGATTACTGATACAAGGCCCACATTGTAATAACTGAGAGAGGTTTAGGGCAGAGATTACTGATACAAGGCCCATATTGTAATAACTGAGAGAGGTTTCGGGCAGAGATTACTGATACAAGCCACAGATTGTAATAACCGAGAGAGGTTTCGGGCAGAGATTACTGATACAAGGCCCTGATTGTAATAACTGAGAGAGGTTTCAGGCAGAGATTACTGATACAAGTCCCAGATTGTAATAACTGAGAGAGGTTTAGGGCAGAGATTACTGATACAAGTCCCAGATTGTAATAACTGAGAGAGGTTTCGGGCAGTGATTACTGATACCAGGCCCAGATTGTAATAACAGAGAGGTTTAGGGCAGAGATTATTGATACATGGCCCAGATTGTAAAAATTGAGAGAGGTTTTCGGCAGAGATTATTGATACAAGGCCCATATTGTAATAACTGAGAGAGGTTTAGGGCAGAGATTACTGATACCAGGCCCAGATTGTAATAACTTGAAGAGGTGTAGGGCAGAGATTACTGATACAAGTCCCAGAATGTAGTAACTGAGAGAGGTTTAGGGCAGTGATTACTGATACCAGGCCCAGATCGTAATAACTGAGAGAGGCTTCGGGCAGAGATTACTGATACAAGTCCCAGATTGTAATAACTGAGAGAGGTTTAGGGCAGAGATTACTGATACACGTCCCAAATTGTAATAACTGAGAGAGGTTTAGGGCAGAGATTACTGATACAAGGCCCAGATTGTAATAACTGAGAGAAGTTTAGGGCAGAGATTACTGATACAAGTCCCAGATTGTAATAACTGAGAGAGGTTTAGGTCAGAGATTACTGATACAAGGCCCATATTGCAATAACCGAGGAGAGGTTTCAGGCAGAAATTACTGATACAAGTCCCAGATTGTAATAACTGAGAGAGGTTTTGGGCAAAGTTTACTGATACAAGTCCCAGATTCTAATAACCGAGAGAGGTTTAGGGCAGAGATTACTGATACCAGGCCCAGATTGTAATAACTGAGAGAGGTTTAGGGCAGAGATTACTGATACAAGGCCCAGATTGTAATAACCGAGAGAGGTTTCGGGCTGAGATTACTGATACCAGGCCCAGATTGGAACAACCGAGAGAGGTTTAGGGCAGAGATTACTGATACCAGGCCCAGATTGTAATAACTGAGAGAGGTTTTGGGCAGTGTTTACTGATACAATTCCCAGATTGTAATAACCGAGAGAGGTTTTGGGCAGAGTTTACTGATACCAGGCCCAGATTGTAATAACCGAGAGAGGTTTGGGGCAGAGATTACTGATACAAGGCCCAGATTGTAATAACTGAGAGAGGTTTCGAGCAGAGTTTACTGATACCAGGCCCAGATTGTAATAACTGAGAGAGGTTTCGGGCAGAGTTTACTGATACCAGGCCCAGATTGTAATAACTGAGAGAGGTTTAGGGCAGAGTTTACTGATACCAGGCCCAGATTGTAATAACTGAGAGAGGTTTCGGGCAGAGTTTACTGATACATGATCCCGGCAGGATTTACTGTTTGATAATCCAGCTGTTTGGCCCCGTTATGAGCACACCTTCCATGGCCATCAAGTCCGGAAGTCGGCCTTGAACCCTTGAAGAATGAGAGGCGACCCCATTGAAACAGACTTAAAATTCTTACAGGGTGTGACAGGGTGGATGTAGATTGGATGTTTCCCCTGGCTGGTGAGACTAGAACCAGGGGACACAATCTCAGAATCAGGGGCAGACCATTGAAGACTGAGATGAGGAGGAATTTCTTCACTCAGAGGGTGGTGAATCTTTGGAATTTTCTATTCCAGGGGGATGTGGAAGCCCAATGATTCAGCATGTTCAAGAGGCAAATCGATTGTGTGAAATAAAATAGGAATCTGTGTATGTGTGTGTGTGTTTGTTTGTGTGTTTGTGTGTGTGTGCATGCGTGTTTGTGTGTGTGTGTGTGCATGCGTGTGTGCGTGGACATGTTTCCGTGTGTGTTTATTACTGTGTGCGTCTGAGTGTTACTGGGTGAGAATATCTGTTTCTGTGTGTTTTCATCGAATCCTAGACTCCTACAGTGCAGAAGGAGGCCATTTGGCCCATTGAGTCTGCACTGACCACAATCCCACTCAGGCCCCATCTCCATAACCCCATGCATTTACCCGAGCTAGTCTCCCTGACGCGGAGGGACAATTAAGCACGGCCAATGCACCCTAACCAGAACGTCTTTCAGACTGTGGGAGGAAACCGGAGCACCCGGAGGAAACCCACGCAGGCACGGGGAGAACGTGCAAACTCCGCACAGACAGTGACCCAAAGCGGGAACCGAACCCAAGTCCCTGGCACTGTAAGGCAGCAGTGCTGTGTTTTTGATGTGTGTGTGTTTCTGTGTGTGTGTGTGTGTGTGTTTCTGTGTGTGTGTGTTTATTGTGTTTGTGTGTGTGCTTTTTGTGCGTGTTTTATGTGTGTTTGTGTGTGCGTGCTTTGTGTGTGTGCGTGTTTTGTGTGTGTTGGTGTGTGCGTGTTTTGTGTGCGTACGTGCCCCATGATCTGTTTGAATGCTGGCGCAGGATCGATGGTCCAAATGGCCTACACCAGCTCCTTTGAGATTTAAATACATTGACACACATGCACGCTGACACACACACACAGAAAGATATACACAGTGTTGACGTATTTATTGACCACTTAATGTGACTGAATGCTACACATCCCAGTTTACCAAAGACACACAACATTCAGCAGCATTGTAAACAGCGCAGCTGGAAACATCAAATTGGGGATTTGGATTGAAAAAGGGTCAAAGCCTCTCTTGCTAAAGGCTGTTTGTCTATT
Organism: Mustelus asterias; assembly: GCF_964213995.1. NCBI lineage: Eukaryota > Metazoa > Chordata > Chondrichthyes > Carcharhiniformes > Triakidae > Mustelus > Mustelus asterias. Next base: position 233,555 of record NW_027590103.1, read on the forward strand.
GTGCTGACAGTGATACACTGCCATCCTCTGCTGCCTGCTGGACATTGCTCCAGCCGCAGAGAGAGTGAAGTAGATCAGAAACTCACTGGGAGAGAATGCAGCTTCACACAGTATCCATCCAAAATGACAGGAGCATCAGCACACACACAAGCTCCGTGTGGAGACTGAGAGGGGCTCAGTGTGGAACACAAACCTTCACACTAAACCTGGAAGGACATTGATAGAGTTTAAAACAAAACTTCAGCAAATGTTTTGAAACATTTTGGTCCGTGGAAAAGTGCAGTGTGTAAAAAGCTGAAGATGTTTCCATTTCACATCTTCCTGCTTTGGGGAAATGGGAGTTATCTTTGCATTTACAAGGATATGGGGAGGGAGGTGTTTGAATGGACATTCAGCTTTTTGGGTGATTAAAGTGTTAATTTGTATCCAGAAGTTGTTTACCGTGATTGTCCCGAGAGATTGTATTGTTTCAGTGATGTCGACGTCTCCAATACTTCAGACAGAGGAAGGAAACAATATACAAAAGGAAAGATTGGGGGAATCACTGCATTGAAGGTGTGAGGCCTCATCGCTCTCTGTCTGGTTTTGTTCTGAAATCTTTACATTTTTAAACACTGAAACCTCTTGCCCTTGTTGGGAATATCACTGCGATTTGAGAAAAGCAAACACTGATCCCACACTAAACACCCCCCAACACAGGACTGAGCAGAGAGTGTGAAATGTGACTGGTGTCAGAGTGGATTGTCAAACAGAAGGGATTTGAAAAATCTCTAAATGATTCATTTATTAAAAACTCTAACATTAATGTCCCGCATCATAAGCATCTGCTTCCTTATTGTATCTTTCTTTTACAGATCAAGTGATGGGTTGAATTTTGGACGTTGTAGATTTCCCTCAGCTGATTATTAAGATTCCTGATTGACACAAATACAATATCTGCTGTCGGTGACTCCAACAGTGAAATTCTCTCAGTTTATCATTCTGAATCTGTAACTCAGACAATTGTGGGCGGTAGTTCAGTTTTCAGTGTCAAATGTATAAGGTAGCTTTTGTTGTAATGTAATTGTAGTTAATAGTTTTCCTGTAGTTTAAATCTCAGGTATAAATTAATAACTTTTCTCGTTCCTGATTCACAATTGTTCATTTCCCGTGATGTTGAGCTCTGGTGTGGTGTGAGTTTGGATCTCTCCATCATATTGGGAGTCACCGGCAATGACCAATTTGAGAATAAACTTCAACTTTGTTCCAATGATGTTTAACCTTGGACTGAGCCATTGTTTTAATGCGGACCTGGTCACCGCCCATCACTGAGATTGACCTGAACATGTCAATAAATGTTCCATTGTTTTGTAAATAAAGATTGTGACATTTGCAGCGTCTGTGCCTCTGGTTTGTGTCTGTGTTGGTTGCTCACAGTTGGCGATGGGGCAATGTTAAATGGACAGTTTAATGGGATTGGAGAACCATTTGGATTTATAAAAGTGTTGCCCCGGGGCTGGGGAATGGCGGCGATGGGGAAAGATTGGATTGCCCAGGGTTGTGTTGCTGGGAACACAGGAGGCTGAGGGGTGAGTGAACTGAGGTGTCCAGAATGGTGAGGGTGGGAGACAGGGTGGAGAGGAAAGGGCAGTTTCCCCCGAGCAGAGAGAGGTGACTTACCCGGGGGGGGGGGCAGTGGGGGGGCTGCCACAGATTGAAGGGGATTGCTGGCAGCATTAGAGGGGACATTAGGAAGAAGCTTTTCACTCAGAGGCTGCTGCCTGTCTGCAATTCGCTGCCTAAACTGGAGCTTCAGACACAAAGCCCTGGGCTTCACTCCATCAGCAGCCGCACCTGGAGCTGAAATGCTGCCGGCTGGAAACAGGGGGCTGGGGGCTGCCTGACTGGAAGCTGCGGTTACAATGGGCGGCTAGTTTCCATTCCCCGAGCTGCTGCCGCTCTGATGGGCTGAATGGCCTCTTTCTGCGCCGGGGGCCCGGCTTCCATTCCCGGTTTGCGGCTGCGCCACCAGCACTCACCGCCGGCGGCCATCTTGCGTTGCCAGGGGAGACGGCCGGCGGCCATCTTGCGTTGCCAGGGGAGACGGCTTCAATGCGGCGACGGCGTCCCACGCGCGGCCCTCTGGGAGAATTCCCCTCCCGCACATGCGCACCGGTAGGTAGATGTTAATTATTACTAAATGTTGATGGTTTTTATTCCTAATCCGCTCCCGGCAGAATTTCGGTTCCGATTCGGGATCGTCGCTTTTTTTAAAATTGTGTTTAAAAATCTGACCCCCGCGGTGCAGTCTGGGAGAACACGCCGCGCAGGCGCGGTCCCGCCCCGGCCTCTGGATATAAAGATGGATTTGATGTAATTTTGATTGGGTTCCTGGCGGGGTTTCCGGCTGGGAATTTCTCTCACTTTCCCCATTGCTCAACACTCACTTCTTCCTTTTTATTTAAAAACAAAAGGCGGCGGGGGAGGGGCTCGCCGTGACGTCGGGTCAACATGGCGGCGGGGGAGGGGCTCGCCGTGACGTCGGGTCAACATGGCGGTGGTCCCGCCCCTCCACAGGCCCCGGATATTCCGCCACCGAGCAGCGGCTCGGCCGGTTACGGCAGGAGTTGACACTGGGAGGAGCAGCAGCAGCCGGGAGTGTTACAGCGCCCCCTCGTGGCCAGAGAGGGAAACAGCAGCAGCACAGTCTCTGCCCAAAAGGCTTCCCCAGGTCAGCTGCTCAGAGGCACTGGGAACCTCTTCAAATGTAAACTGCAGCTTCTCAAATTCTCCATCCATCCACCTCACCCTCCCTCTATCCATCTCACCCTCCCTCTATCCATCTCACCCACCCTCCCTCTATCCACCTCACCCTCCCTCTATCCATCTCACCCTCCCTCTATCCATCTCACCCTCCCTGCATCCATCTCACCCTCCCTCTATCCATCTCACCCTCCCTCTATCGATCTCACCCACCCTCCCTCTATCCACCTCACCCTCCCTCTATCCATCTCACCCTCCCTCTATCCATCTCACCCACCCTCCCTCTATCCACCTCACCCTCCCTCTATCCACCTCACCCTCCCTCTATCCATCTCACCCTCCCTCTATCCATCTCACCCTCCCTGCATCCATCTCACCCTCCCTCTATCCACCTCACCCTCCCTCTATCCATCTCACCCACCCTGCATCCATCTCACCCACCCTCTATCCACCTCACCCTCCCTCTATCCATCTCACCCTCCCTGCATCCATCTCACCCTCCCTCTATCCACCTCACCCTCCCTCTATCCATCTCACCCACCCTGCATCCATCTCACCCTCCCTCTATCCATCTCACCCACCCTGCATCCATCTCACCCACCCTCTATCCACCTCACCCTCCCTCTATCCATCTCACCCTCCCTGCATCCATCTCACCCTCCCTCTATCCACCTCACCCTCCCTCTATCCATCTCACCCACCCTGCATCCATCTCACCCTCCCTCTATCCATCTCACCCTCCTTCCCTCTCTCCATCCATCCCTCTCCTACAACAAGAACCATTCATTCAGCAAAACATCTTCCCGCTTATTCCCCCAGTCTGTATTCCAGCCTTTATCAAATCCACTCAGCTCCCAGATACTTTACACCATTAGATATTACAATTCAAACATTATCATCTCTCCAATTTAATATTTGTCCAAGGCGATCACAGACAAAGGAAATTTGACATGCCCACTACGACTCTCAGGAACTTTTACAAATGCACCACAGAAAGCATTCTTTCTGGTTGTCTCATTTTTTTATGGCTCCTGCTCTACGTCTGAGGTCGCGTTCCAAATGACTCAAGAACAGCTTCTTCCCAGCTGCCATCAGACTTTTGAACGGACCTATCTTGCATTAGTACATCCTCGCGCATTGCTACACCCGAGCAATCACTGTAACACTACATTTTGCACTCACTCCTTTCCTTCTCTATGAATGTTATGCTCTGCCTGTCTTGCGTGCAAGAAACAATACTTTACACTCTATCTTAATACATGTGACAGTAATAAATCAAAACAAAAGACAAATCATCAATTAAAATTCCAGCAGATGAGAAAGCGACTGGAAGCTGCATCTGTATCTCATGTTGTTCGGTCAACCATGACAGACCAATCTGGGACATTGACATGTAATAAATGACTTTATCAGCTGAGTTTTATTTGTTAACTCAAGGTCTTTGCCACATTTAGAAATTAAAATAATTTGTGCCACCAAAACCAGGGATGTACTGCTGAAGCTTTATAAGGCTCTGGTCAGACTACCTTTGGAGTATTGAGAGGAAATTTGGACCTGTATTAAAGAATGTGCTGGCCCTGGAGAAAGTCCAGCAGAGGTTCACAAGAATGATCCCGGGAATGAAAAGCTGGACGTTGGAGGAGCGTTTGAGGACTCTGGGTCTGTTCTCGGAGTTTAGAAAGATGAGCGGGTCCTCATTGAAACTTACAGAATACTGAAAGGCCTGGATAGAGTGGACATGAGGAAGATGCTTCCATTTGTAGGAGAGACTATGATCCGAGGGCACAGCCTCAGAATAAAAGGACGACCCTTTTGCACCAAGATGAGGAAGACTTTCTTCAGCCAGAGGGTCGTGAATCTGTGCAATTCATTGCCATAGAAGGCTGTGCATGGCCAGTTCATTGAGTGTATTTAAGACAGAGATAGACATGTTCTTGATTGGTAAGGGGATCAAATGTTATGGGGAAAAGACGGGAGAATGGGGTTGAGAAACTTATCGGCCATGATTAAATGGCGGACTCGACTCAATGAGCAGAATACCTTAAATTCGGCTCCTATATCATATGGTCTTTTTAGTTTCACGCTCACTGTTAGCGACAGTATTTACACTAGTCCCCCGCTCTTTATTAGCTTCAGTGTATGCTTTAGTTTCAGCATTCCAAATGAGCAGTGTTCAGTTCAAACGAGGACAGACCAGACAACACAATAAAGTTAGTTTAAATTGACATAATAGATGTTATGAATAGTTTGTTCTGAAGAAATGATATTAATTTGAAAGTGATTAATGCATAGCCTTTGAAGAATTTCCCCGATTCAATGTGAAGCTTTTAATGGTGTAGAATATCTACCCACTTTTCAGCGCCGGCATCTGCAACTGTAGATGGATGAAAAACAACAATCTGACAAACACCAGGTAATATCTGTCATGGTAAAATAAACTGTTGGATAAATAATGGTAATATCTGACATCATACATCTGTCCTGAGATCTTTGGGATAATCCAAAATAAATCATACATTCAGAAATTAAATAAAGCTAAGGTGAGTGTGTAGGAACAGAGTGAAATTGTGAATTCTAACTTTCTATGCTATCATTCTGCATCTGCTCAGTGGGATATAAGGAACAAGGAAAGAGGAAACTGCATTTCCAAAGTTGTGATCCTGTGCAATGCTGCGCCAGTGTTGCTGTGTTGCTTTCGTTCTAGGGATGTCGGTTTCAGAGGAAATGCTATCACTTTTGTCCAACTTAAATTTAATTTGGTCACAGGGCGCTGTGATTTCATTAACCGCTGTCGTGCATGAGTTTGTTGCTTGATAGTGGTTTGTGATGTGTGTTTCTGTGGGTGTATGGCTGCATGTTGTGTGTATTTAAGAGAGATTCTGTGTTTCTCTGTAAGTCTCTCTGTGTATCAGTACATGGGTAAGAATGTGTAAGTATCTGGGTGTGTGTGTTTGTGAGAGTGTGTTTCTCTGTGCCTGTGAATATGTGTTGAGGCGAGAGGGGGAGAGCGTTGAGGCGAGAGGGGGAGAGCGTTGAGGCGAGAGGGGGAGGGCGTTGAGGCGAGAGGGGGAGGGCGTTGAGGCGAGAGGGGGAGGGCGTTGAGGCGAGAGGGGGAGGGCGTTGAGGCGAGAGGGGGTGGCCGTTGGGGCGAGAGGGGGAGGGCGTTGAGGCGAGAGGGGGAGGGCATTGAGACGAGAGGGGGATGGCGTTGAGGCGAGAGGGGGGAGCTTTGAGGCGAGAGGGGGAGGGCGTTGAGGCGAGAGGGGGAGAGCGTTGAGGCGAGAGGGGGAGGGCGTTGAGGCGAGAGGGGGAGGGCGTTGAGGCGAGAGGGAGAGGGCGTTGAGGCGAGATGGGGAGGGCGTTGAGGCGAGAGGGGGAGGGCGTTGAGGCGAGAGGGGGAGGGCGTTGAGGCGAGAGGGGGAGGGCGTTGAGGCGAGAGGAGGAGGGCGTTGAGGCGAGAGGGGGAGGGCGTTGAGGCGAGAGGGAGAGGGCGTTGAGGCGAGAGGGGGAGGGCGTTGAGGCGAGAGGGGGGAGCTTTGAGGCGAGAGGGGGAGAGCGTTGAGGCGAGAGGGGGAGGGCGTTGAGGCGAGAGGGGGACGTCGTTGAGGCGATAGGGGGAGGGCGTTGAGGCGAGAGGGGGAGGGCGTTGAGCCGAGAGGGGGTGGGCGTTGAGTCGAGAGGGTGAGGGCGTTGAGGCGAGAGGGGGAGGGCGTTGAGGCGAGAGGGGGAGGGCGTTGAGGCGAGAGGGGGAGGGCGTTGAGGCGAGAGGGGGAGGGCATTGAGGCGAGAGGGGGAGGGCGTTGAGGCGAGAGGAGGAGGGCGTTGAGGCGAGAGGGGGAGGGCGTTGAGGCGAGAGGGGGAGGGCGTTGAGGCGAGGGGGGGGAGCTTTGAGGCGAGAGGGGGAGAGCGTTGAGGCGAGAGGGGGAGGGCGTTGAGGCGATAGGGGGCGGGCGTTGAGGCGATAGGGGGAGGGCGTTGAGGCGAGAGGGGGAGGGCGTTGAGGTGAGAGGGGGAGAGCGTCGAGGCGAGAGGGGGAGAGTGTTGAGGCGAGAGGGGGAGAGCGTTGAGTGAGAGGGGCCGAGCGTTGAGGCGAGAGGGGGAGAGCGTTGTGGCGAGAGGGGGAGGGCGTTGAGGCGAGAGGGGGAGAGCGTTGAGGCGAGAGGGGGAGGGGGTTGAGGCGAGAGGGGGAGGGCGTTGAGGCGAGAGTGGGATGGCGTTGAAGCGAGAGGGGGAGAGCGTTGAGGCGAGAGGGGGAGAGTGTTGAGGTGAGAGGGGGAGAGCGTTGAGGCGAGAGTGGGAGAGCGTTGAGGTGAGAGGGGCCGAGCGTTGAGGCGAGAGGGGGAGAGCGTTGAGGCGAGAGGGGGAGAGTGTTGAGGTGAGAGGGGGAGAGCGTTGAGGCGAGAGGGGGAGAGCGTTGATGCGAGAGGGGGAGGGCGTTGAGGCGAGAGGGGGAGGGCGTTGAGGCGAGAGGGGGATGGCGTTGAGGCGAGAGGGGGAGGGCGTTGAGGCGAGAGGTGGGGGAGCTTTGAGGCGAGAGGGGAGGGCGATGAGGCGAGAGGGGGAGGGCGTTGAGGCGAGAGGGGGAGGGCGTTGAGGCGAGAGGGGGAGGGCGTTGAGGCGAGAGGGGGAGGGCGTTGAGGCGAGAGGGGGAGAGCGTTGAGGCGAGAGGGGGGAAGCGTTGAGGCGAGCGGGGGGGAGAGCTTTGAGGCGAGGGGGGGAGCGTTGAGGTGACAGTGGGAGTGTTGAGGTGAGAGGGGGGAGTGTTGAGGTGACAGTGGAAGTGTTGAGGCGAGGGGGGGAGAGTTTTGAGGTGACAGTGGGAGTGTTGAGGTGACAGTGTGAGCGTTGAGGTGAGGAGGGGGGAGTGTGGAGGTGACAGTGGGAGTGTGGAGGTGACAGTGGGAGTGTGGAGGTGAGAGGGGAATTTTGTGGTGGGGGTGAGGTTCTGTAACACACTGCTTGGCGCTCCTGCCTCATGGCGCCAAAGACCCGGGTTTGATTCCAGCCTCGGCTCACTCTCTGTGTGGAGTGTGCACGTTCTCCCCTGTCTGCGTGGGAATCCTCTGTGTGCTCTCATTTCCTCCCACACTCCAAAGTTGTGGGAGTTAGTTGGATTAGCCATGCTAACCTGGGAGACGGGCAACGTACAGGACAGGTATTGGACGGGGTTAGATACAGAGTAAATTTCCCTCATCAATGTCCCCATCAAACACTCCCAGGACGTGTACAGCATGGGGATAGACACAGAGTAAATTTAAGACTGTGCCCATCAAACATTCACACGGTAAAATTCCCTCTGCTCCACCCAGAACAGCTACAGCATTGGCCGGGGTGGGGGGGGGGGGGGAGAGATACATAATAAACCTCTCTCTCCAGTGTCCTCATCAAACACTCCCAGGATACCCCAGGATAGGGACAGTACGTGGTTAAATGTAGAGGAAATCTCCCTCTATAATGTCCCCATCAAACTCTCCCAAGACAGATGCAACTAGTGTGAGTTCAGATGCAGCTCAGGCTGAGATTTCCAGAAACCTCCCATCACACTGTTTCACCAAGAACTCCAGTGAAGGGGTAGCAAGGGTGAGATGCACAAAAAAATGTCCGCATAGACTGTCCAAACACTAAAGACCTGAGCAAGAGCAGCACAGGGTAAGGTACACAGAAAATCTCTCAACACTGTCCCTTCAGGAACTCCAGCGCAGGTGGACTCAGAGATACATATAGTTCTGCTCTCCCTGTATATTGCAAGAACAAAATCCCATGTATGGGTAAAGAAAAGTTCAATACAGATACATCTCCTCTTGATACTGCCCTCTGAAACCCTCCCAGAACAGTTACACACGGGATTGCAGACAGAGCAAAGCTCACTCTGCAGTGTCCCATTGAATAGTTCACTGCAAAGGGTGTTTACTCTGTGTCGAATCCCATTCTGAACCATGTTTCTGTATTTGCCATTGGGTTACTGTAAGTTGTGCTGCCATTGAACATTTCCAAGGATAGGGACAGCACTGGGTAAAGTATATGGTCTTGCTGCACTGCCAATTCAAACAGGCTGATAAAAGGGACGTGTATCTTCTGTATCAAACACGTTTCCATCACTGTCCATGAAGTAATCCCAAAACAGCCCCACTGATATTGATATTTTCCATTTGTGCTTTTATAATAACTGTCTTCTGTTAATTTGATGTTATAGTTTGTGAAATAGTCCTTCAGATCTTTCCGAAATACAGTTCAGACACTTGGGAATTCGAATGAATTAATTGCAAACATTTTCTGTTGTATAGAACACAGGAAAACTACAGCACAAACAGGCCCTTCGGCCCACAAGTTGGGCCGGTCATGTCCCTACCTACCTCGGCTTATACATAGGCTTACCTAGAACCCTCAATCCTATTAAGTCCCATGTACTCATCCAGGAGTCTCTTAAAAGACCCCATCGAGTTTGCCTCCACCACCACTGACGACAGCCGATTCCACTCACCCACCACCCTCTGAGTGCAAAACCTACCCCTGACATCTCCTCTGTACCTATTCCCCAGCACCTTTAACCTGTGTCCTCTCGTAGCAGCCATTTCAGCCCTGGGAAAAAGCCTCTGTGAGTCCACCTGATCTATACCACTCAACATCTTATATCCCTCTATCAGGTCACCTCTCATCCTTCTTCTCTCCAAGGAGAATAGACCGAGCTCTCTCAACATATCCTCATAAGGCATGCCAACCAATCCAGGCAACATCCTTGTAAATCTTCTCTGCACCCTTTCAATAATTTCCACGTCCCTCCTGTAATGAGGCGACCAGAACTGAGCACAGTACTCCAAGTGGGGTCTGACGAGGGTCTTATATCGCTGCATCATTATCCCCGGACTCCTAAACTCAATCCCTCGATTGATGAAGGCCAGGAGAAAACTGCCCCAGTGAAGTAAATCAGATTGATCAACTGGTTGCAATCAATGCCAAATGGGGAATAATTGTCCTGTGTAGAAGTGAGAACCCGTTCCATATTGTGATTGTTTGCAGTATTGGGACAGTGAGATGACCCGATCCAACACAAGAACATTTTGCAATATCTCCCAGTAACAGTGAGTCTGTGTGTCAGCGTTAACCAAGCGGGGTGACATTCCGGGAGGTGCTGACATCTCACGCAGAGTGAAAACCAGAATTCAATTGGTGGGGATTGCCTTGTTAAATTCAGCTGGGGATTTATTGAGGGAATTTGTGAAAATGCATGTGGAGATCTTATACAATCTAATTGAAAAACATTTCGAAATCCGTTTCTCCAACTGACTGTACAGAACAGAAGAGGTACATTCAGAGAGATCTCAAGGTGAATAACATTAGTTCCAGTCACTGAACACCAGCAGTAACTTTTTAATGCATATCATTTTATACATGTTTCACATGCAGTGAATATATTTATTTTAATTCCGGTCTCTGAGCAGTCAGATATTGATACAGATAATTCTGATATTTAGCACCATGCTCCCACACTGCCACCTCTGCTTGACCTGAAATAGATGCTCTGTTCCGCAATTATTTAAACCAAGTGTATTCGTGGAGGAACAAACTTACATTCTGCATTCAAACTTTATGTTGTTGAGATCAGCCCAGGATCAGAATGAGTGAAGGAGCTGAAGGTTTTTGAGACAGTTTGTGTGACGCTGCTGCTGTGTTGCCTTTATTCGTTTTGTAACGTGGGGGTCGCAGGGAATCAGTAGCGACAATAAGAGTGAGGTCAGTGATGTATCTGTTTGTCAGTTGGTAATAAGAATGAAGTCGGTGATACACCTGGAAGGTAAAGGCAGTAGGGATGAGGTTAGCCATGCACCTGGATGTGTATTGACAATCAGAGCAATTCAGTAATGTATCTGTGCAGGTTGTGAAAGGAGAGTGCGGTCACTGCTGTTCCTAAATACCTGGTTCCAATAAGAATCAGGTTATTTCTGCATCTGCAGGGACAGGTGTAGCATCGGGGAAACACAAGATAAAACTCCATCTGCAATTTCCCCAGCAAACACACCCAGGGCAGGGACAGCGGGCGGATGTTTGGGTTGTGTGGAGTGGGGGGCTGTGTGTGGAGTGAAAGTTTATTATGGAAGTGAGGGGGAGAGTGATGAGTTGAGAGGCGGTGTATTGAGATGAGGGGGAGTTTGTTGAGGTGAGGGGGAAAGTTAAAATGAGATGGCGGGAGCTGAGGCGACACAGAGTGCTGAGATGAGAAGAGAGCTGATATGAGAGAGGGAGAATGTTGATGTGAGACAGAGTGTAGGATTTGGCCCCGCGCTCTCCCCAAATTCGGATAATCCCACCAGAGGTAATTGGATCTTGACACGGTCTGTGCCCATCTGCTCCGACTCCCATGCGGTGTGGGACGGGAAATTCATATCTTGGGGATCTTGAGGTGAGGAGCTTCGAGATGAGATGGGTAGTGTTGTGGTGCGTGGGGTAATGTAGAGGTGAGCGGGAGGATTGATGTGAGGGGGAACATGTTAAGGTGAGAGGGGGAGAGTTGTGTTGATTGGGGGAGTGTTGAATTGAGAGCGCGTGTTCTGGTGAGTGGAATTGATGTTAACCCTCTATGGGACAATGTAAATGTGAGAGGGAGAACTTAGAAGCGAGACGGATAGTGTTGAGGAGAAAGGGTGTAATGTCTGTGTGATAGAGATTGTGTAGAGAGGGGAAGGGGAGTATTGAGGTGAGCGGGGGGGTGTTGAGGTGAGGGGGTGTGTTGAAGTGACAGGATAGTGTTGGTGTGAGAGAGAGAGTGTTGGGGTAATGGGGAGTGCTGAGTTGAGAGCGTGAGTGTTAATGTTGTCATGTGAGTGGACCTTTCAGCAATTTTGTTTAAATCGTGCAGCTTCCATGGAGGTGTAGATAAGCTGTGGCAGTCAGGTGGTGGTTTTCTTTTGGTCTTTTAGTTTTGTTTTGGGAAGCAGTTTAGCAGCAAGCTCAGAAGCAATCTCACTCCCTCTCCCTGTCCTTCTCTTTTGAAAAGGCTGTGTTTTGTGGAACAGACTCGACTGCAACCTCTGCTGAGTTTCTCAAGGGATTTTGAGCATTCAGCCCAGGAGGCTGGACACGTGTAATAATTCGGCATTAACCTCTGTTGTATTGTGGTGATTTGGAGGGTTTTGTGGATTGGATGTTGGCTTTGGTTGGAACATACCAGAGATACGTCCTTCAGAGTTGTATATTATCGTGGTTGTTGTGTTTCTTGTTTGTAATTGTTAAAAGTTCTTGCTAATTGTCTTACTATACATGTCAACAATATTCTTAATTCAACTTTGTATTGAATAAGAGTTCTTCCTGGGTCAGTTCACTCACACCTGAAGTGAAACCTCCCATGCTCCTTCTAGCCAGATTCAAGGTAAAGAGTTACAGGTCACTCGAGCTTCATGGAACAACTGGGAGTATCCAACCTGACTGAGAAGAACTGGGGGCTCCGGGATTGAAACCTGTATTTCTTGATTGATTTGGGATTAGTGAACTCAAAGACAGTGAGCGGTGAGCAGATTTGTGTTTTCTTTTCAGATGTTGTATTCCAGTTTAAATAGGGAGTGTGGTTTGGATTAATGTCTGTTTCAGAGGCTCAGAAGTTTCTGCGGGTGGAGGAAGTCACGCAAGTTACCTGACAGATAGTGACTAAAGTGGAAGAAGGAGTAACTGGGGTGATCAGTAAGTTTGCGGACGACACAAAACTGGCAGGACTTGCAGATAGTGAGGAACATTGTCAGAGGCTACAGAAGGATATAGATAGGCTGGAAATTTGGGCAAGGAAATGGCAGATGGAGTTCAATCCTGATAAATGCGTAGTGATGCATTTTGGTGGGAATAATGTAGGGAGGAGCTACACGATAAATGGAAGAACCATAAAGGGTGTTGAGACGCAGAGTGACCTGGGTGTGCAAGTCCACAGATCTTTGAAGGTGACGTCACAGGTGGAGAAGGTGGTGAAGAAGGCATATGGCATGCTTGCCTTTATAGGACGGGGCATAGAGTATAAGAGTTGGGGTCTGATGTTGCAGATGTATAGAACGTTGGTTCGGCCGCATTTGGAATACTGCGTCCAGTTCTGGTCGCCACACTACCAGAAGGACGTGGAGGCTTTGGAGAGAGTACAGAGGAGGTTTACCAGGATGTTGCCTGGTATGGAGGGGCTTGGTTATGAGGAGAGATTGGGGAAACTGGGGTTGTTCTCCTTGGAAAGACGGAGGATGAGGGGAGACTTAATAGAGGTGTATAAAATTATGAAAGGCATAGATAGGGTGAACGGTGGGAAGCTTTTCCCCGGGTCGGTGGTGACGTTCACGAGGGGTCATAGGTTCAAGGTGAAGGGGGGGAGGTTTAACACAGATATCAGAAGGACATATTTCACACAGAGGGTCGTGGGGGCCTGGAATGTGTTGCCGGGCAAGGTGGTGGAGGCGGACACACTGGGAACGTTTAAGACTTATCTAGACAGCTATATGAACGGAGTGGGAATGGAGGGATACAAAAGAGTGGTCTAGTTTGGACCAGGGAGCGGCACGGGCTAATTGTTCCTTGTTTTTCGTTTCAAGGCTTCATTCTATGATCATTTTGCTGGTGCCAGTACAGAGCGAGACTGCGGATATTTGGGAACCTGTCTCGGGGGCAGGGAATTCATATGGTGTTCGTGGAAGTGGAAATGACTCGGGTTGGGAAGCATTTTCCGATCGGGGCCATTGTGATCTCCTGGACTCGTTTCGATCGCCTCAGGGGGTCGGAGAGGAATTTCCCAGATTTTTTTCCCCATATTGGCCCTGGGGTTTTTCACTCTGGGTTTTTGCCTCTCCCTGGAGATCACATGGTCTGGAATGGGGGGGTGGGGGTGAGTAAATAGGTTGTGATGAACAAAGCATCGTAGCTGTGAGGGACAGCTCGGTGGATAGGATATTGGTATGTAGATAGGCTGGAAAATTGGGCGGGGATCCTGGATTCAGGATTCAATCCTGGACCGGGGAGCGGCGCGGGCTTGGAGGGCCGAAGGGCCTGTTCCTGTGCTGTATTGTTCTTTGTTCTTGTTCTTTGTAAAGCAAAGCTTTTGGAATTGGAAACACATTCCAGTTGACATTGCCTGACAGAGTACGGAAAGGAGAGATAATTGTGGCAATAGCACAACATTTGGAATTGTCAGAAGCTCAGTCAGAATCGTTGGAAATTCAGTTACAAATGAAACTGACTCAATATAAAAAATAATTAAAACTATTTGAATTACAGGGAAAAGAAAAGGAAAGGGAGGAACAGCAAGCAAAATAATTGAATCAATCTGAATTACAGGCAAAAGGGAAAAAGGAGGCAAGGGAAAAATAGAGAGACTTTGAACATTGGAAACTGGCCTTCAAATGTAAACATCGTGTCTGATTGGCGGAGGTAAAGGGTAAAGTACAGTCTGAGGGTAGGGATGAGGATAGTGAGAGAATGAGGGGCAGAAAATACATCAGGAGATAGAAAAGGCAATGTTACAATAATCATGGGGGAATTCAATATGTAGGTTTCTAAGATTCTAAGGTGGACTGGGAAAATCAGGTAGGTCGTGGATCCCAAGAAAAGGAATTTGTGGAATGTCTAAGAGATGGTTTTTGGAGCAGCTTGTGACAGAGCCTACTACAGAACAGGCAATTCTGGATTTGGCGATGTATAATGAGGCAGACTTGATTAGGGAACTTAAGGTGAAGGAACCCTTAGGGAGGAGTGACCACAATATGATCGAATTTACCCTGCAGTTTGAGAGGAAGAACCTGGAATCAGATGTAAAGGTATTTGAATTAAATAAAGATAACTACAAGGACATGAAGGTGGAGCTGGCCAGAGTTGATTGGAAAGGGAGCCGAGCAGGGGAGACAGTGGAACAGCAATGGCAGGAGTTCTTGAGAGTTATTTGGGAGGCACAACAGGAATTCATCCCAAGGAGGAGGAAACATGCCACAGGGAGGACGAGGAATCCATGGCTGACGGGGAAGCCAAGGACAGCAAAAACACAAAAGGGAAAGCATCATTAGTGGCAAGGATTAGTGGGAAGGCAGAAGATTGGGAAGCGAGCAGAGGACAACTTAAAAAAGCAATAAGAGGGGAGAAGATGAAATCTGAGTGTAAGCAAGCTTGTATTTCAAAGAGGAGAGGAGGAGGTTTTCCAATATATAAAAGTTAAGAGAGAGGCAAAAATACCCATTGGATCACTGAAAAATGAGGCTGGAGAAGGAATAATAGGAAACAAAAAAATGGCAGAGGAACTGAATAGTTTGCATCAGTCTTCACGGTGGAAGACACCAGTGGGATGCCAGAGCTCCAGGAGAGTCGGGGGACACAGGTGGGTGTAGTGGCCATCACTCAGGAGAAGGTTCTGGGGAAACTGAAAGGTCTGTGGGTGGATAAATCACCTGGACCGGATGGAGTACACCCCAGGGTTCTTAAAGACATAGCTGAGGAAATTGTGGTGGCATTGGTGGTGATCTTTCTTTGATAAGGCGCAGCATAGGAGACTGTTGTATAAGTTAAGTGCCAATGGTGTTGAGGGTAAGATCCTGGCATGGATAGCGGATTGGCTGACTGGCAGAAGGCAGAGAGTAGGGATGAAGGGATCTTCTTTCAGGATGGCAGCCGGAGACAAGTGGTGCACCTCAGGGGTCGGTGCTGGGACCACAACTTTTCACAATACACATTAATAATTTGGAAAAACGAAATGAAGGCACTGTTGCTAAGTTTGGTGATGATACAATGATATGCAGAGGGACAGGGAGTATTGCGGAAGTGGGAGGGGGAGGGGGAGGGCTGCAGAAGGACTTGGACAGGTTAGGACAGTGGATAAAGAGGGGGCAGATGGAATACAATGAGGAAAAGTGTGAGGTTATGCACTTTGGAAGGAGGAATGGAGGCAGAGACTATTTTCTAAATGGGGAAATGCTTCGGAAATCAGGTGCACAAAGGAATTTGGGAGGCTTTGTTCAAGATTCTCTAAAGGTTAACCTGCAGGTCCAATCGGCAGTTAGGAAGGCAAGTGGAATACTGGCAATCATGTCGAGAGGCCCCGCACCAGGTTCAGACCCACCCAGGTTCAGACAGAGACGCTGTTCAGATTCACACAAGGTTCGGACTCGGATCATGTTCAGATTCACACCGTGTACAGACTCACCTCAGCTTCACAATCATAGAAACAATGAAATATAGGAACAGCAGGAGCAGGCCATTCGGCCTTTCGACCCAGCTCCGACATTCAGTTTGATCATGGATCATCATCAACCTCAATATCCTGACCATCCCTTGCTCCCAGATCCCGTGATCACTTTAGCCCCAAGAGCGATACATAATTTCTTCCTGAAATCACGAAAGGTTTTGGCCTCAGCTACTTTCTGTGGTAGCGAAGTCCATAGATCATCAGAGTGGAGAAATTTCTCCTCACCTCTGTTCTAAAAGGTTGATGCTTCTCCTCAAACCATGAACCCTAGTCCTCAACTCCCTGAGCATCAGGAACATTCTTTCTGAATCTACCCTGTCTTAACCTTTTTCAATATTATATGTTTCACTCGAATGAACTCCAATGAATAAAGCCCGAACCGACTTAGTCTCTCTTCATATCACAGACTTGCCATCCCAGGAATACAGCCTGGTAAACATTCGCTGTACTCCCTCTAAAGCGAGGATATCCTTCCTCAGATAAGGACACCAAAACTGCACACAATACTCGAAGTGTGGCCTCAGCAATGCCCTGTACAACTGCAATGACACATCTCTCTTCCTGTACTCCAATCTTATCCCTATGAAGGGCAGCATTACAGTTGTCTTCTTTACTGCCTGTTGTACATGTGCGCTTACTTTCACTTACTGATGCATACGGACACCAAGGTCTCACTGAGTATCCACCTCTCTCAATTTACACCCATTCAAATAATAATCTGTCTTCCTATTATTGCTGCTAAAGTGGATAACCTCACATTTACCCACATTTTACTGCAACTGCTTTGCACATGCCCACACATTGAGCCTGTTCAAATCACACTGAAGCATGTCTGCATGTTTCTCACAGCTCACCCTCACCCACCTTTTATCATCTGCAAATTTGGAGATGATACATTTAGTTCCATTTTCAGAATAATTAATATATAATGAGAACAGTTGGGGTCCGTGCACAGATTCCTGCAGAACCCCACTAGACACTGACTGCTAATCAGAAAAAGGCCCATTTATTGCCAACTCTTTGCTTTCTTTCTGCGAACCAGCTTTCTATCCGTCTCAAAACATTGCCTGTAATCCCATGTGCTTTCACTTTACATGGCAGTCTGCGATGTGAGACCTTGTCGAAAGCCTTCTGAAAGTCTCAATAAACACATCTGCTCACGTCACTTTCTGAACAGTAATGTCTGGGGGACACCTCCCCGCCCTGGACCTGGCCGTAAGGGACCGGGCGGTAAGGGACACAAGACACCTCTCCACCCACATCCCGAAACTCCCACACTTACCCCAGCTCTCAGTGCTTCACTCTCTGCAGCTTGCACTCTGTGGAGCTCCCTGAGTGGGCACATTTCACAGGCCTCAGTTTGGTAGTTTATATTTGCCATTGTCCAACACATGAACCTGATTGAAGTCACTGCCCCCCCTCCCCCTCTAGGTCTGAGTAACCACCGAGGGCTGACCACCTTGGAAGCCTTATTTGGAGTTTCAATGCTGGGTCCAGTTCCTGCTGCTCAGCCTCGGAAGTGAGTGGGGTTCAGCAGACCGGAGCTCGCCTCTTCCACCATGAGCGTGTGGCCCGAGTTCCCTTTATCGGGTGACAATGTGATCGAGAGGCTAAACCCACTGTGTCCATTTCAGACTCCGAGGTTCCCACTGGCGGAGATGGGGAACAGGAGCCGGAGAGCCTGGAATTCTTTCCAAAGTTCCCGCTGTGCTGGGAATTGATTTTTCCTGCACGGCCTGGGACTTCATGGCTTGCAGATGATTGAAGCATTCCCATAGGATGGTATCTCCCAAGCAGACTTGAGAGGAAACTGGCCCTGTTCCAGACTCGACCGTACCTCATAACCACGTGGATCCATTACCATGATTCTTTACCAATAACCTATCACCTGCCTTTAGGTGCCTCTCCCGGCTGGTGGGAACGGCACTGGGTATCTTGATACCTTGCCAACCTCCCGCCGTCAGGAAAATCAGACTCGAATTTGGGCGGAGTCAGCTTCCCATGACCAACTCTGCTGGGGCTGTTCCGGTCGTTGAAGGGAATGAGGTGGGGGTTGGGGGGAGGTGGGGGGTGGTTGGTGGGGTGGGTGGGGGGTGGGGGTGGTTTGGGGAGTGTTGTCCTGTAATTGAAGATGAATCTGGATGGTTTGGTGACCAAGGAGGCTGTGGGCTGGTTTTTTTGAACCTGCTTTTACTATTTGGGCCGCTCTTTCTGCCACGCCGTTGGATGATGGGTAATATGACACTGTCCTAACGTGTTAATTTCTGTTCAACTTCATCGAATGCACAAATTCCTGGCTGATGAAGGGTGGTCCATTTTCAGAAACTAACATTTCCGGGATCCCGGGTGTCAAGAAAGAGGTGTGAAGTTTCTCCACTCTTGCCCTTGGTGTTTGAGTAACTCACCCTGTGTACGGCCATCCATTTTGAATCAGCATCTACCATTACCAGGAACATAGACCCCATGAACGGACCGGCACTGTCCATGTGCAGCCACGTCTATGGCCGTCCTGGCCATTCCCAAGTGTGAAGAGTAGTGACTGGTGATAGTTCTGCCCTTGTTGATATTGCCAACACTGACCCACGCGCAAATATCCGTCCCCATACCTGGCCACCAACAGGGCAACTTGGAGGATCTTCAGTTTGCCACTCCTGGGTGGCCATGGTAAAGTTCACCATGGGATGGTGACCCTGGCTCAGGATGACACTCTTGAACCCCAAAGGCGTGTGCCATCTTCCACAGTCAGCTGCTGTCTGCCACTCCAATATGGGTGCAATTCAGGCTGTAACGGCCTTTTGGATTCCCCCATCAGCACTCGCTGCTTCAATTCATTCAGGAATGGGTAATTTTGCCTCCACAGCCGAATATTATTGGCAGCCACTGGGAGAGTTTTGAAAAAGTTCATGATGACCATCTCTTCCATTGTGGGTACGACAAGTGTCTGTTAATCGTAGCCAACTCAACGCATCGGCGTCAGTGACTCAGCCTCCTGGATAATGGTAGGCGGACAGTAATAAAGCCCATAGCTGGATATGGGCCAATGTTATGGGCTGCACCGCCATGCGGGTACTTCTGGAATTTCTTTCCCCGAACTGTCACCATTGACGAGGTGTCACAGTGGTTAGCGCTGCTGCCTCATAACGCCAGAGACCTGGGTTCAGTTCCTGGCTTGGGTCAATGTCTGTGTGGAGTCTGCACATTCTCACCGTATCTGCATGGGTTTCATCTGGTTTCTCCGGTTTTCTCCCGCAGTCTGAAAGACGTTGCTGGTTAGGTGCGTTGGCCATGCTCAATTCTCCCTCAGTGTACCCGGACAGGCACCAGTGTGTGGCGACTAGGCGATTTTCACATTAACTTCATTGCCGTGTTAATGTAAGCCTACATTTGACACTTTATAAATGTTAAACTTCCTCTGAGTATGAATGGTTGAATATCGCTGGGAAACCTCATCGAGCTGTCAGTATAAGTGCACGTGAATAAGTTCATAATTGGAAACAAGAATCCTCCTGCCAGCTTTGAAGCTCAGTCCTCGATCAGAGGGATTGGGTATTTATCCAGCTGTGAGAAACAGTTTACCGTTTGTTTACAATTTCCCAGTACAAAGTATTTGTATTCACTCTTGGGACTTGGGTGTCACTGGCCGGCCAGCATTTATTGCCCATCCCTAGCTGCCCATGTTCAGAGGGCAATTAAGTGTCAACCACTTTGAGTCACATTTAGTCCTGACCACATAAGGACGACAGATTTCCTTCCCTGGGACATTGCTGAACCAGATGGGTTTTTCCGAAAATCGACACTGGTTTTATGGTCACCAGCTGATTCTGAATTCCAGATATATTTATTCAAATTCCACCATCTGCTGTGACGGGATTCGAACCCGGGTGCACAGAACTTTAGCTGAGTTTCTGTATTAATAGTGTAGTGATAAAACCACCAGTCCATCACATCCACACCCAGAGTGTCCACACCCTGACACCGAGACACACCATATTATAGACGTCTGCAGGGCTCCCGGATTGGACAGCATTAACTGTCCCAATCAGGGAGCTCATATTCCAATAACTCCACCTGATGGTTATCGTTAAAGTCATTAAGTATGTCTCTCTGTCTTTCTGTGCATGCCTCTCTCTGTATCTCTCTGTGTGTGTGTGTGTGTGTATATATATATATATATATATATATATCTCTGCCTGTTTCTCTGTGTCTCTTACTGTCTCTCTGCATCTCCCTCATTCACCTTCTCTCTACACTCTTCCTCTGTGTCTCCTCCCCCCTCAGTCTCACTCTCCTTGTCCCTCTCCTTCTCTGTCCCCCTTTTCTTATTTCTCTGTCTTTCTCTCTCTCTCGACCTCGCTCTGTCTTTTGCTCTTGCTGTGTCCATTGTACTCATTCAGTCTCACTGTTTCAAATTCACTGACGCTCTCTGTCTCTGTTTCTCTCTGCCTCCCTTTCTGTCTCCCTTTCCGTCTTAGTCTCCCTCTCTCATTACATTCTGCCATCTGTCTCCCTCTGTCTCCCTTTCTCATTCCCTGTCCATCTCCCTCCCCATTTCCCCCAATCTCTATCCCTGTTTTTCTCGGTCTGGGAGAGTCCCTATCTGTCTCTGTTCTTTCTCTCTCTCTCTCTCTCTCGCTCTCTCTGTTTCTCTCCCTGTATCTGTTAGAAACTCTTTCAAACGGTGTCACGCTCCATGTATTTGTACCCGTCCCTCTCTCTGTCAACCTCCGTCTCTCTATCACGCCCAGTTTTGCTCTCACTGCCCTCTCTCTCTCTTTATCTGTCACTCTCTCTGTCTCTGTGAGGCTGTTTGTTATTTATATTTGAAAGTCCAATAGAAAGAGTCAGGGGTCTTGTAGTTGTTGTTTCCTGTCAGGGTCTGATGAGTTGAAGAATTGCAGTAAGGGGATATTTCAGCAGATGTATTAGCTGCTGTCTGAAGTGAGTCTGTGTCACAGCATAAATGGCAGTGTTTGTACAACAACTTGTGAGTTGCAACATGAAACCAAATTCCATAACATAGTAATCTAACCAGACCGACCGATAGTCCAAATAATACATCCGAGTACATATAGAATAAACCATGAATGTCGACCATAAGAGGATGAAATTGGCTGAGATAACAAACAGTAAAATGATGGATTTCCTGCGACTCTCCATCTCTGGGTCTCTGGGATTCTCCCCACTGCTGTGAGCCCGGAGTCTCCTGCGGGCTCTGCTGCTCATTAAAATGTGTCTGACGGTGAAAACGTTGAGCAGCAGAATCAGGACGAACGGGACAGTCGGGGTTAGAATGTGGTGGAGGAACTCGATTGTTGTCCAGACCGGAGAGTACATCACATCCCATGTGACCTCACAAAACCAGGGGTTGTTCACCAGCCAATATCTATTTGATAACATAAAATACCAGAAAATGTTCTTTAAACAGCTCAGCACCGTCACTGTTCCCAGAACCACAGCCGCCGATTTCTCACTGCAATATTTACTCTTCAGCTTGGGGCAGCAAATGGCCACAAATCGATCAAAGGTGAAAGTGACGGTGAACCAGACAGAACAGTCAGTGGCTGCATAAAGCAGGACGGCGTGGATGTTACACACGGGGACCCAGCGCAGGAAATGAAACTGTTCCAAATAAAGAATGGGAATGTGTCTGAATATCAGGTCGAGGATAACGACCAGCAGATCCCCCGCTGACATGGCCACCAGGTAACGAGTCACACATTTGGATAGACCACAGTTTCTGCTCGTCAGAGTCACAATTGTGATTATGTTCACTGTCAGGAAGGGAAATAAAGAATAAAATTAGACAGGATTCAGGGAAAGAAGTTACCATTTGGACTGAGGATGGGTTGAAATAAAAAACAATGTACACACATAAAATCACTTATTTTTTTTAAACCAGCATTTCTTTTGCAGTGTGAGAGGAAAGTGGAGCATCCGGAGGAAACCCACACAGACACGGGGAGAAGGTCCAAACTCCACACAGACAGTGACCCAAGCCTGGAATTGAACCCAGGTCCCTGACGCTGTGAGTCAGCAGTGCTAACCACTGTGTCACCGTGCTGCTCCATAGTAGCAACACAGTGGTATACATTTGGGAGAGAGCTTTCCGGAGAGTCCACAACATTGACCCTCACTCAGCTACAAGTAAATAGCCCCCCTCCCTTGTGGGGGATTTGGAGGGTATGAAGGATGAGGGAGTAAACCTTACAGAAAATCCAGACTGGAGTCCTGTAGATGGCAATCTGTCGTCTCTCAGACAGTTTACTGACAACCTCTGCAACAGAGCTGGTACCAAAGAGGGCTGGTTTGACCCTTGCCTCTGGACAATACTAACAATTGGCAGAGGGAGATCCTGATGCCTTGACAGCACAGAATCACTATTATATTTACACAGAACTGTACCCTGGAGAGGAGATCACATCATTGTGGCCACTGTTAGCACAACACAGGAAAAAATAGTAATCTCGCACTCGATTGGCACAGAACACAACTTCCAGTGTTTGCTTTCAAGAGTGGGAGAAAGCTTCAGGGTTCAGCGAATCGCTATCGTCCATAATACTCAGTGCGATTACTGCTGTCCCACGTTGGTCTACTGGACCGGTGCAGCTGCATCAGTCCTCTCTCGGCAGGAAGGTTGCCAATCTATGCACCAGGTAAAACTCAAACAAAGGCCAGTACCAAAGGAAAAGCCAAGCAGGCTGCCTTAATGCCTATCGTCCGGTGACTCTGATGTCCAATATTATGAAATGCATCAAAAGGTTAGTCATGGCATGAATCAGTTCCGGCTTCCCAGATTGCCCGGATCCACGACAGTTCACCGACATCCACAACAGGTCCACAATGCCATCTCCCTGGCCGGACAGTGAACCCTGGAACACAGACTCGTATTTATCAACTACAGGTCAGCCTGCAACACCATTAGTCCCACGAAACTCATGTCCAAAGTCCCTGGCCCTGGGCTTGGCTCCTGCCTCGGCAATTGGATCCTGAACTTCCGAATCCATAGACAGCAAAATTAAGGACAGTTAACAACATCTCCTTCACAATCATCCTGAACAGCGGTGCGCCGTAAGGCTGCGTCCTCAGCCCCTTACTATACTCCTTATACACTGGTGACTGTGTGGCCAAATTCCCCTCCAACTCGATTTCCAAGTTTGCTGATGACACCTGCAGTGGGTCGGAGGAAGAGACAGAGAATCTGGTGAACTGGAGCGACAACAATAATCTCTTGCTCAATGTCAACAAAGCAAATTGACTTCTGGAAGCCGAGTGGAGTACATGCCCCGATCTACATCAATGGGATGAAGTTGAAATAGTCGAGAGCTTCACGTTTTAGGGTCCACATCACGAAAAACCTTTCCTGGTTCCTCCATGACGTCCCTATAATTAAAAAAGTCTCCGAACGCCTCTATTTTCTCAGAGGTTTACAGACATTTGGCATGTCAGCTGTGACTACACCAACTTTTACAGATGCACCATAAATAACATTCTAGCTTGGTATGGCTCCTGCTCTGTCCAAGACTACAAGAAACTTCAAAGCTTGGTGAATGCAGACCAGTCCATCACTCAAACTAACCTCCCACTCATTAACTCTGTCTAAACTTCCCGTTGCCTCACAAAAGCAACCAGCCTAATTCAGGAATAGCGCACCATGGACATCAACTCTTCCCCCTTGTTCCATCAGAGAAAAAGATAAAAAATGTGTGAGGACATGGACCAACCGACTCATAGAATCATAGAATCACTACAGTGCAGAAGGGGGCCATTTGACCCATCGAGTCTACACCGACAACAATCCCACCCAGGCCCTATTCCCAAAGTCCCACATATGTACCCTGCTAATCCCCCAAACGTACACATCCCAGGACGCTAATGGGCAGTTAAAATGGCCAATCAACCTAACCTGCACATTTTGGACAGTGGGTGAAAACCGCAGCATCCAGAGCAAACCCATGCCGACACGGGTAGAATGTGCAAATTCCACACAGACAGTGATCCAAGCCGGGAATCGAACTCAGGTTCCTGTGAGACAGCAGCGCTAACCATTGTGCCACCATGCTGCCGACTCAGGAACAGCTTCTCTGCTGCCATCAGACGTTTGAATGGACCCACATTGCATTAATATGATCTTTTACTACATCCTAGCCATGACTGCAACATTACATTCTGCCCTCTCTCCCTCTCTATGTACAGTGTGCTTTGTCTGTATGGCACTCAAGCAACAGCACTTTTCACTGTATGTCCAATGTTATGAAATGCATCAAAAGGTTAGTCATGACATGAATCAATTCCGGCCTCCCAGATTGCCTGGATACACTACAGTTCACCTACCACCCCAACAGGTCCACAGACACCATCTCCCTGGCCCATCACTGAACTCTGTAACACTGTAACCCTGAACATAGAGAAGGAGAGAGTGCAGAATGTAATGTTGGACTCAGAGCGAGGGTGTAGAATAAGATCATCTGAATGCGATGTGGGTCCATTAAAACGTCAGATGGCAGCAGAGAAGAAGCTGTTCCTGAGTCGGCAGCATGGTGGCACAATGGTTAGCACTGCTGTCTCACAGGGACCTGAGTTCGATTCCCGGCTTGGATCACATGTTTATTATATGTGAAAATAATAAACCAAATCAATTCAAATCAAATCAGTCTTTTGCATCTCAAGCTGAAACATCAGCACGATGTGCCCTGGCCTTACCAATGAACTTATGCAGGTTGATGACGTACACGGGATGGCTGTGATCGAGACTGAATTTACAAGGCTAAATGTGGACATTGGGGAGCTGCGAGAAACTGGACTTGCTCACAGTGGATTCTTTCCAGAGGAACACCACACGTTCTTGTAATAGGAGAAATCCCAACAGGCGAGATGTGAGAATGGAACAAAGTTTTAAAAAGAAGCTTCACTGGTGCTGATGGAATCCCAGGAATTGAAATGGGATCCCTGATGCTGTGAGGCAGCAGTGCTAACCACTGTGCCATACTGCCATCCTGCAAGGTGCCCTGGAGATATCCAAGATCACTCCCAGGACACCATCATCACCATATCCGTGTTCGGGAAATGATTGGAAAACAATCTGAGGGACAGAATTAATCTCCACTTCGAGAGGTAAGGATTTATGAACAATAATTAGCATTCCTTTGACAGGGGGAGATCATGTCTAACAATTCGCTGGAATATAATGAGGAGGTGACTGGATGAGGAGATGAGGGAAGTCCATTCGATGTATTCTGAGTGTTCTTCAGAAAAGCTTTTGACAAATATGGAAGACTGAACAAGGAAGTGATTCCGATTGGAACCAGGTCAATTTGGAAAATTATATTCAAAATGGCCGAGTGGCAGAGGGCAGATGGTGATGGTGGAAGGTTGTTTTTGTGACTGCAAGCCTGTGTTCAGTGGGGTTCCACAGCGATCGATGTTGGGTCCCTTGCTGTTTGTAGTGTACATTGATGGTCGAGACATGAATGTGTGAGGTGTGATCAGTAAGTTTGCAGATGATACAAAAATTGGTGGTGTGGTAAATATTGAGGAGGAAAGCCTAAGATTACAGGAATCATAGAATCCTACAGTGCAGAAGGAGGCCATTCAGCCCATCGAATCTGAACTGAGCACAATCCCACCCAGGCGATATCCCCTGAACCCCATGCATTTACTCACGCAATTCTCCCTGACAGTAAGTCCAGTATATCCTGGCCAATCCATCTAACCCACAAGTCTTCCGACTGTGGGCGGAAACTGGAGCACCCAGAGGAAACCCATGCAGACACGGGGAGAATGTGCAATATCCACACAGATGTGGTCAAAGCCAGAAATCGAAAACACGTCCCTGGCGCTGTGGGGCAGCAGTGCTAACCACTGTGCCACCGTGCTGAGGAAACTGAAAGGCTGGGCAAATGGGCAAATGTAATTTACACCTGACGAATGTGAGGCCATGCATTTGGGACGACTATCCGGGCAAGGAAATGTACCATGTCCGGTCGAGTCTGAGGAAGTGCAGAGGACCAGAATGAATTTGGGGTGCAGATATGTGGATCCCTAAAAGCAGCAAGACAGGTAGATGAGGTGGTTAAGACGACATGTAGGATACTTGCCTTTAGCAGCTGCAGCATAGAATATAAGAGCTGGGAGGTGATGATGGAAGTTTATAAAACGCTGGTTAGACCAGAGCAAGAGAACTGTGTACAGCTCTGGTCATCACACTACAGGAAGGATGTGATTACACTGGAGACGGTGGAGAGGAGATTCACCAGGATGCTGCCTGGGCTGGAGAGTTTCAGCTATGAGGAGAGGCTGGTTAGGCTGGGTTTTTTACCTTAGAGCAGAAGCGGCTGGAGGTGGAGTGGGTGTAGTGGGTGGTGATGGGGAATGCTTTCAGGAGGGGGCGGAGGGAGGGGGGGACTGAGTGATATGAACACAATTATGTGGCACACGGATAGGAAGAAACCTTTTCCCTTTAGTAGAGGTGTCAATAACCAGAGGGGCGTGGATTTAAGGTAAAGGGCAGATGTTTGTGTGGATTTGAGGGAAAATGTTTCCATCCACAGGGTGCTGGGATCTGCAGCTCACGGCCTGAAAGGATGGTAGAAGCGGGAACAACCACAAGAGGCATTTAGATCAGCAACTCAAACGCCAGAGCATATAATTATTAAACTAGAAAGAGTGCAGAAAAGATTTACTAGGATGCTACCGGGACTTGATGGATTGTGTTACAAGGAGAGGCTGAATAGACTGGGACTTTTTCCCCTGGAGCGTAGGAGGCTGAGGGGTGATCTTATAGAGGTCTATAAAATAATGAGGGGCACAGATCAGCTCAATAGTCAATATCTTTTCCCAAAGGTAGGGGAGTCTAAAACTAGACGGCACAGGTTTAAGGTGAGAGGGGAAAGATACAAAAGGGTCCAGAGGGGCAATTTTTTAACACAGAGGGTGGTGAGTGGCTGAAATGAGGGGCACCTACCTTTGCCCTCGAACTTGCCCGGTGCCCTCAATGGCCTTCAGTTCTCCCGGCGAGGTCATCATGACCCGTCCTCATACATGTGGCCAGCTGTTTTCCTCACCGGACCCAACCTCTCCCGGTGAGGCTGCAAAGGCAAGTGTGGCGCACAATTCCATCCCAGGCCCGCTAATTTCATTTAAATTTGTTTTAAAATAGATTGAAATAATTTATTCAGCCTCTTGCCGGAAATGGGCAGGAGACTGAATCCGCTGTTTATCCATTGCCGGTGAAGGTTGCAAGAGGTGAGAAATGGGACGTGGACCTGAGTTCCAGGCTGTCACGCGGTTTTACTTGATCACCCCAACATCAATGGACAGGGAGTAGCTGTTATCCTGCTCCCCTACCGTGTGTGTGTTGCGTGCGTCTGTATTGTCTGTACCAGTATGCATGTCTGTGTGTGCGTGTTTGTGTGTGAGCAACAGAGTACCTGACGAGTGTTCCTAAGTGTGCGTTATTCTGGAGTGTTGCAGCAATTTTGGTTCTTGAATTTGTGAGTGAGTGGGGGTAAGTGTCTAAACCTGATTGCTTCTTTCAACAAATGTGTGTATTAATGTATGTGCGTTTGGGTGTGTCTGTGTGTTTGTGTTCCTGTTGCTCTCGGAGAGCTTGTGGTGGCACAGGGGATAGCATTGCTGCCTCACAGCACCAGAGGTCCTGGTTCAATTGCAGGCTTGGCCCCTGTCTGTGCAGATTCTGCATGTTCTCCCCTTGTCGGCATTGGTTTCCTCCGGGTGCTCCAGTTTCCTCCCACTATCTGAAAGTTGTGCTGGTTGGGTGCATTGGCCGTGCTAAATTCTCCCTCAGTGTACCTGAACAGGCGCTGGAGTGTGGTGACTCAGGGATTTTTATAGTAACTTCATTGCAATGTTAATGTTCGCACACTTGTGACACTGATGAATAAATTTCAAATTTAATGAAATATGTGTTCTCTCTGTGAGATCCTGCTGTGCAGATATGACCAATAAAATTGATTCTGTGGCCTGGTGATTGGGTGGGTGAACTGGTGTTATATGCAGAGGGTGAAAAGGATTCTGTCTCAATCTTTTGCGCACGAAGGAATAGTGTTTGAGGTCATATGTCTATGGAAAGTCACAGCACTCAGAAGACATCCCAGCCCATAGACCCTGAGACAATTGTCAGTGGCTGAAAGAATTAATAACCGGAAACAGAGATTCAACAAGAGCAGCAAACACAGTACAGTAAATGACAAGAAAATCAAAACAGTAAAACAGCCTTTCTAGAATTAGGAACTGGACACAGGGGATGGGACTTTCCAGCTTCACTCTTCCCCAAGCTGCAAAATCCCACCCGTGTTCAACAGACCTTCCCATTCTCCGCCCCTCGCCTGCACCGATTCCCGTGGCGGTCGGGCCGGTCCAATTCCAGCCAGAGACTTACCCGGAACACCAACAATCGCCAGGAGGGGATAGTAAACGCATTGAATCACCCTCAGTAGAGATTCAATCCGATCAGCTGATGTCATGACCCAATAATAATCAGTAAACCGAGAAATCCAATAGAATAAACTCCTGTCCTTGGTTGGAACATTCCGGTTCATTGTTCCCAGATTCTGATCCATTGTCGAAACATTCCAATCCATTGTTCCCAGATTCTGATCCATTGTTGTAACATTCCAATCCATTGCTCCCAGATTCTGATCTCTCCTCTCCCTCCCTCTCTCTCCACAGCCGCTGATCTCTGTTGCTGTCGGAGTTGCCGCTCCCGCTGACTCAATGGGACAACACATTGAACGGAATCCCTTATTAATAGAAGAGGGGAATCCCTCCAGGCACACTAATCGGATCCATGGAGACTCACATCAATTCCAGTCACTAAACAAACAGCTTCACTTAACCCCCTTCAATCCAACACTTCTTCGAACCCAAATTAGAACAGTTACGGCCTCGATGGGGTGTTGAGGGTCAGGGAGGGATGGAAAGTTGGAAATAATGTAGGGTCAATATTAATTCGATATAGCAGAGATCACTCTGCCAGCGTTAATTTTGAGATGACGAGAATACAAAAGCAGGGATGTACTGCTGAGGGTTTATAAGACACTGGTCTGACCGCATTCAGAATATTGTCAGCAATTTTGGTCCCCGTATCTAAGGAAGGATGTGCTGGCCTTGGAGAGGGTCCAGAGCAGGTTCACAAGAATGATCCGGGGAATGAAAGACTTGACGCATGAGGAGCGTCTGAGGACTGGGGGTCCATACTCGATGCAGTTTGGAAGTATGAGGAAGGGGATCACATTGAAACTTACAGAATAATGAAAGGCCTGGATCGAGTGCACTTGGGGAAGATGTTTCCATTCGTTGGGGAGACTTGGACCCGAGGGCACAGACTCAGAGGAAAGGGACGGCCCTTAAGAAATGTGATGTGGAGATGGCGGTGTTGGACTGGGGTGTGCGCAGTCAGAAGTCTCACAACACCAGTTTCCCACTCACCTGATGAAGGAGCAGCGTTCCGAAAGCTCGTGATTCGAAATAAACCTGTGGGACTTTAACCTGCTGTTGTGAGACTTCTTACTTCAGAACTGAGACGAGGAGGAATTTCTTCAGCCACAGGGTGGTGAATCTGTGGGATTCATTGCCACACAAGGCTGTGGAGGCCAGATCATTGAATGTATTTAATAAAGAGATAAATAGGTTCTTGACTGGTCCAGCGATCAAGGGTGACGGGGAGAAAGCAGGAGAATGGGTTTGAGAAACTTATCAGCCAGAATTGAATGGTGCAGCCGGCTCGACGGAACGAATGGCCTCATTCTGCTCTTATATCTTATTGTCTGATGGGTATCATGGTTGTGGTTTTTAGATGAAGTTAACGTCAATCAGGGTTGATATAGTCTGCTTAATCCAGGTTGTAGCAGATCTTATGTCCAGCTCATGGACAGAACAATCTTAGTATAGGACTTCAGAGGGATCAATCTCTCAACATTACGTACAGTACAGTCTAAGCTCGAGTCATCAGATAGAACTATCTCTCAGTGTTATGTACAGTACAATCTGAGGCTTCAGATAGAACTATCTCTCAGTGTTATGTACAGTACAATCTGAGGCTTCAGATAGAACTATCTCTCAGTGTTATGTACAGTACAATCTGAGGCTTCAGATAGAACTATCTCTCAGTATTATGTACAATACAATCTGAGGCTACAGATAGAATTATCTCTCAGTGTTATGTACAGTACAATCTGAGGATTCAGAGAGAACTATCTCTCACTGTTACATACAGTACAATCTGAGGCTTCAGATAGAATTATCTCTCAGTGTTATGTACAGTACAATCTGAGGCCTCAGATAGAACTATCTCTCAGCGTTACGGACAGTATAATCTGAGGTTTCAGATAGAACTATCTCTCAGTGTTATGTACAGTACAATCTGAGGCTTCAGATAGAACTATCTCTCAGTGTTATGTACAATACAATCTGAGGCTTCAGATAGAACTATCTCTCAGTGTTATGTACAGTACAATCTGAGGCTTCAGATAGAACTATCTCTCTTTGTTATGTACAGTACAATCTGAGGCTTCAGATAGAACTATCTCTCAGTGTTATGTACAGTACAATCTGAGGATTCAGATAGAACTCTCTCTCAGTGTTATGTACAATACAATCTGAGGCTTCAGATAGAACTATCTCTCAGTGTTATGTACAGTACAATCTGAGGCTTCAGATAGAACTATCTCTCAGTGTTATGTCCAGTACAATCGGAGGCTTCAGATAGAACTATCTCTCAGTGTTATGTACAGTGCAATCTGAGGCTTCAGATAGAACTATCTCTCAGTGTTATGTACAGTACAATCTGAGGCTTCAGATAGAACTATCTCTCAGTGTTATGTACAGTACAATCTGAGGCTTCAGATAGAACTATCTCTCAGTGTTATGTACAGTACAATCTGAGGATTCAGATAGAACTATCTCTCAGTGTTATGTACAGTACAATCTGAGGCTTCAGATAGAACTATCTCTCAGTGTTATGTACAGTACAATCTGAGGCTTCAGATAGAACTATCTCTCAGTGTTATGTACAGTACAATCTGAGGCTTCAGATAGAACTATCTCTCAGTGTTATGTACAGTGCAATCTGAGGCTTCAGATAGAACTATCTCTCAGTGTTATGTACAGTACAATCTGAGGATTCAGATAGAACTATCTCTCAGTGTTATGTACAGTACAATCTGAGGCTTCAGATAGAACTATCTCTCAGTGTTATATACAGTACAATCTGCGGCTTCAGATAGAAATATCTCTCAGTGTTATGTTCAGTACAGTCTGAGGATTCAGATAGAACTATCTCTCAATGTTATGTACAGTACAATCTGAGGCTTCAGATAGAACTATCTCTCAGTGTTATGTACAGTACAAGCTGAGGTTTCAGATAGAACTATCTCTCAGTGTTATGTACAGTACAATCTGAGGCTTCAGATAGAACTATCTCTCAGTGTTACGTACAGTACAATATGAGGCTTCAGATAGAAATATCTCTCAGTGTTATGTACAGTACAATCTGAGGCTTCAGATAGAACTATCTCTCAGTGTTATGTACAATACAATCTAAGGCTTCAGATAGAACTATCTCTCAGTGTTATGTACAGTACAATCTGAGGCTTCAGATAGAACTATCTCTCAATGTTATGTACAGTACAATCTGAGGCTTCAGATAGAACTATCTCTCAGTGTTATGTACAGTACAAGCTGAGGTTTCAGATAGAACTATCTCTCAGTGTTATGTACAGTACAATCTGAGGCTTCAGATAGAACTATCTCTCAGTGTTATGTACAGTACAATCTGAGGCTTCAGATAGAACTATCTCTCAGTGTTATGTACAGTACAATCTGTGGCTTCAGATAGAACTATCTCTCAGTGTTATGTACAGTACAATCTAAGGCTTCAGATAGAACTATCTCTCAGTGTTATGTACAGTACAATCTGAGGCTTCAGATAGAACTATCTCTCAGTGTTATGTACAGTACAATCTGAGGCTTCAGATAGAACTATCTCTCAGTGTTATGTACAGTACAATCTGAGGATTCAGATAGAACTATCTCTCAGTGTTACATACAGTACAATCTGAGGCTTCAGATAGAACTATCTCTCAGTGTTATGTACAGTACAATCTGAGGCTTCAGATAGAACTATCTCTCAGTGTTATGTACAGTACAATCTGAGGCTTCAGATAGAACTATCTCTCAGTGTTATGTACAGTACAATCTGAGGATTCAGATAGAACTATCTCTCAGTGTTACATACAGAACAATCTGAGGCTTCAGATAGAACTATCTCTCAGTGTTATGTACAGTACAATCTGAGGCTTCAGATAGAACTATCTCTCAGTGTTATGTACAGTACAATCTGAGGCTTCAGATAGAACTATCTCTCAGTGTTATGTACAGTACAATCTGAGGCTTCAGATAGAACTGTCTCTCAGTGTTATGTACAGTACAATCTGAAGATTCAGATAGAACTATCTCTCAGTGTTACATACAGCACAATCTGAGGCTTCAGATAGAACTATCTCTCAGTGTTATATACAGTACAATCTGAGGCTTCAGGTAGAACTATCTCTCAGTGTTATGTATAGTACAATCTGAGGCTTCAGATAGAACTATCTCTCAGTGTTTTGTACAGTACAGTCTGAGGATTCAGATAGAACTATCTCTCAGTGTTATGTACAGTACACTCTGAGGCTTCAGATAGAACTATCTCTCTGTGTTATGTACAGTACAATCTGAGGCTTCAGATAGAACTATCTCTCAGTGTTATGTACAGTGCAATCTGAGGCTTCAGATAGAACTATCTCTCAGTGTTATGTAAAGTACAATCTGAGGCTTCAGATAGAACTATCTCTCAGTGTTATGTACAGTACAATCTGAGGCTTCAGACAGAACTATCTCTCAGTGTTATGTACAGTACAATCTGAGGCTTCAGATAGAACTATCTCTCAGTGTTATGTACAGTGCAATCTGAGGCTTCAGATAGAACTATCTCTCAGTGTTATGTACAGTAATATCTGAGGATTCAGATAGAACTATCTCTCAGTGTTATGTACAGTACAACCTGAGGCTTCAGATAGAACTATCTCTCAGTGTTATGTACAATACAATCTGAGGCTTCAGATAGAACTATCTCTCAGTGTTATGTACAGTACAATCTGAGGCTTCAGATAGAACTATCTCTCAGTGTTATGTACAGTACAATCTGAGGCTTCAGATAGAACAATCTCTCAGTGTTATGTACAGTACAATCTGAGGCTTCAGATAGAACTATCTCTCAGTGTTATGTACAGTACAATCTGAGGCTTCAGATAGAACTGTCTCTCAGTGTTATGTACAGTACAATCTTAAGATTCAGATAGAACTATCTCTCAGTGTTACATACAGCACAATCTGAGGCTTCAGATAGAACTATCTCTCAGTGTTATATACAGTACAATCTGAGGCTTCAGGTAGAACTATCTCTCAGTGTTATGTATAGTACAATCTGAGGCTTCAGATAGAACTATCTCTCAGTGTTTTGTACAGTACAGTCTGAGGATTCAGATAGAACTATCTCTCAGTGTTATGTACAGTACACTCTGAGGCTTCAGATAGAACTATCTCTCTGTGTTATGTACAGTACAATCTGAGGCTTCAGATAGAACTATCTCTCAGTGTTATGTACAGTGCAATCTGAGGCTTCAGATAGAACTATCTCTCAGTGTTATGTAAAGTACAATCTGAGGCTTCAGATAGAACTATCTCTCAGTGTTATGTACAGTACAATCTGAGGCTTCAGACAGAACTATCTCTCAGTGTTATGTACAGTACAATCTGAGGCTTCAGATATAACTACCTCTCAGTGTTATGTACAGTGCAATCTGAGGCTTCAGATAGAACTATCTCTCAGTGTTATGTACAGTAATATCTGAGGATTCAGATAGAACTATCTCTCAGTGTTATGTACAGTACAACCTGAGGCTTCAGATAGAACTATCTCTCAGTGTTATGTACAATACAATCTGAGGCTTCAGATAGAACTATCTCTCAGTGTTATGTACAGTACAATCTGAGGCTTCAGATAGAACTATCTCTCAGTGTTATGTACAGTACAATCTGAGGCTTCAGATAGAACTATCTCTCAGTGTTATGTACAGTACAATCTGAGGCTTCAGATAGAACTATCTCTCAGTGTTATGTACAATACAATCTGAGGCTTCAGGTCGAACAATCTCTCGGTGTTATGTACAGTAATATCTGAGGATTCAGATAGAACTATCTCTCAGTGTTATGTACAGTGCAATCTGAGGCTTCAGATAGAACTATCTCTCAGTGTTATGTACAGTAGAATCTGAGGCTTCTGATAGAACTATCTCTCAGTGTTATGTACAGTAATATCTGAGGATTCAGATAGAACTATCTCTCAGTGTTACATACAGTACAATCTGTGGCTTCAGATAGAACTATCTCTCAGTGTTATATACATTACAATCTGAGGCTTCAGGTAGAACTATCTCTAAGTGTTATGTACAGTACAATCTGAGGCTTCAGATAGAACTATCTCTCAGTGTTATGTACAGTACAGCCTGAGGATTCAGATAGAACAATCTCTCAGTGTTATGTACAGTACAATCTGAGGCTTCAGATAGAATTATCTCTGTGTTATGTACAGTACAATCTGAGGCTTCAGATAGAACTATCTCTCAGTGTTATGTACAGTACAATCTGAGGCTTCAGATAGAACTATCTCTCAGTGTTACGTACAGTACAGTCTGAGGCTTCAGATAGAACTATCTCTCAGTGTTATGTACAGTGCAATCTGAGGCTTCAGATAGAACTATCTCTCAGTGTTATGTTAAGTACAATCTGAGGCTTCAGATAGAACTATCTCTGTCTGTTATGTACAGTACAATCTGAGGCATCAGACAGAACTATCTCTCAGTGTTATGTACAGTACAATCTGAGGCTTCAGACAGAACTATCTCTCAGTGTTATGTACAGTACAATCTGAGGCTTCAGACAGAACTATCTCTCTGTGTTATGTACAGCACAATCTGAGGCTTCAGATAGAACTATCTCTCAGTGGTACGTACAGTACAATCTGAGGCTTCAGATAGAACTATCTCTCAGTGTTATGTACAGTGCAATCTGAGGCTTCATTTAGAACTATCTCTCAGTGTTATGTACAGTACAATCTGAGGCTTCAGATAGAACTATCTCTAATGTGTTATGTACAGTACAATCTGAGGCTTCAGCTAGAACTATCTCTCAGTGTTATGTACAGTCCAATCTGAGGCTTCAGATAGAACTATCTCTGTGTGTTATGTACAGTACAATCTGAGGCTTCAGACAGAACTATCTCTCAGTGTTATGTACAATACAATCTGAGGCTTCAGACAGAACTATCTCTCAGTGTTCTGCTCAGTACAATCTGAAGCTTCAGATAGAACTATCTCTCAGTGTTATGTACAGTACAATCTGAGGCTTCAGATAGAACTATCTCTCAGTGTTATGTACAGTACATTCTGAGGCTTCAGATAGAACTATCTCTCAGTGTTATGTACAGTACAATCTGAGGCTTCAGATAGAACTATCTCTCAGTGTTATGTACAGTACAATCTGAGGCTTCAGATAGAACTATCTCTCAGTGTTACGTACGGTACAATCTGAGGCTTCAGATATAACTATCTCTCAGTGTTATGTACAGTACAATCTGAGGCTTCAGATAGAACTATCTCTCAGTGTTATGAACAGTACAATCTGAGGCTTCAGATAGAACTATCTCTCAGTGTTATGTACAGTACAATCTGAGGCTTCAGATAGAACTATCTCTCAGTGTTATGTACAGTACAATCTGAGGCTTCAGATAGAAATATCTCTCAGTGTTATGTACTGTACAATCTGAGGCTTCAGGTAGAACTATCTCTCAGTGTTATGTACAGTACAATCTGAGGCTTCAGATAGAAATATCTCTGTGTTACGTACAGTACAATCAGAGGTGTCAGATAGAACTATCTCTCAGTGTTACGTACTTTATTATTAAATTTATCATTTTCTTGCCCAGAACTGAAGAGTCCCTTCTGCTGGATGAAAATGGAATACCGAGGGGGGTGGGGTGTTTATTTGGGGTGCGGGTGAGGGTAGGTCGTGTGGGGCTGTCCCATACGGGGCACCGTCTGCACCTTTAATATAAAATCCAAAGTTACAAGAGTTTTTTCCCCCTCCTAATGTTTTCATTGTAACTATGATCTGATGTCAGTCATTGAAATCAGTTTGTCAGATGGGAGCAGGCACAGCACAATTCTCCAGTAGAATAGGCCTTCTGGACAATCGCCGGGTAAACCCTTAACTATCAGGGGCGCAACAAGTACGATAATACCCAGCCCCCCCCCCCTTACCATTACCAGACAGCACCAACGCCCCCCCCCCCTACACCGCCCTCCAGCCCATGCTCCAATCCATTACTAATTAAAACTCTGTCTGTCTCCTCAAATTTACCATGTCCCAGCATCCACCGCACTCCGAGGTAATGAATTCCACAGATTCACCACCCATTGAGAGAAGTAATTTCTCCCCATGTCTGTTTTAAATCTGCTGCCCCTTTCCCGTAAGATGCCCTACATTGTTCTACACTGTGATTCCTGATAGGCTGCTTTATACCACTCCCACTACAGTGGCACAGTGGTGAGCACTGCTGCCTCACAGCGACAGGGACCTGGGTTCGATTCCCGGCTTGGGTCACTGTCTGTGCTGAGTCTGCATGTTCTCCCCATGTCTGCATGGCTTTCCTCCGGCTGCTCCGGTTTCCTCCCACAGTCTGAAAAACGTGCTGTTAGGTGGATTGGCAATGCTAAAGTGTCCTCAGTGTCCACAGATGTACTGGATTGGTGGATTGGCCATTCTACATTGCCCCCAAGTGTCCACAGATGTCCGGGTTAGGTGGATTGGCCATTCTACATTGCCCCTTAGTGTCCACAGATGTACTGGACAGGTGGATTGGCCATTCTACATTGCCCCCTAGTGTCCACAGATGTACTGGTTTGGTGGATTGGCCATTCCACATTGCCCCTTCGTGTCCACAGATGTACTGGATAGGTGGATTGGCCATTCTACATTGCCCCTTCGTGTCCACAGATGTCCGGGTTAGGTGGATTGGCCATTCTACATTGCCCTTTAGTGTCCACAGATGTGCGGGTTAGGTGGATTGGCCATTCTTCATTGCCCCTTAGTGTCCACAGATGTGCGGGTTAGGTGGATTGGCCATTCTTCATTGCCCCTTAGTGTCCACAGATGTGCGGGTTAGGTGGATTGGCCATTCTTCATTGCCCCTTAGTGTCCACAGATGTGCGGGTTAGGTGGATTGTACATTCTACATTGGCCCTTAGTGTCCACAGATGTGCGGGTTTGGTGGATTGGCCATTCTACATTGCCCCTTAGTGTCCACAGATGTACTGGATCGGTGGATTGGCCATTCTACATTGCCCCTTAGTGTCCACAGATGTGCGGGTTAGGTGGATTGGCCATTCCACATTGCCCCTCATTGTCCACAGATGTGCGTGTTAGGTGGATTGGCCATTCTACATTGCCCCTTATTGTACACAGATGTCCGGGTTAGGTGATTTGGCCATTCTACATTGCCCCTTAGTGCCCACAGATGTCCGGGTTAGGTGGATTGGCCATTCGACATTGCCCCTTAGTGTCCACAGATGTGCGGGATAGGTGGATTGGCCATTCTACATTGCCCCCTCGTGTCCACAGATGTGCGGGTTAGGTGGATTGGCCGTGCTAATTGCCCCTTACTGTCCAAAGATTTGCAGGTTAGGTGAATTGGTCATGCTAAATTTAGCACTCAAGCCACGATGAATCATAGAATTCTAGTGCAGAAGGAGGCCATTCAGCCCATCGAGTCTGCACCGGCCACAATCCCATCCAGTCCCTGTCCCTGTAACCCCATGCATTTACCCGAGCTAGTCTCCCTGACACTAAGGGACAATTTAGCATAGCCAATCTTTGGACTGTGGGAGGAAACCGGAGCACCCGGAGGAAACCCACGCAGACACGGGGAGAACGTGCAAACTCCACACAGACAGTGACCCGAGGCCAGGAATCGTACCCTGGTCCCTGGCGCTGTGACACCCCACGAAGTATCAATCTATTTCTGAATATGAAGATTTATTAATGTTGGGGGTACAGAGTGTGAGCAGAATAAGAGGATTTTAGGGCACCTTCGTGTTGAGCTGGGCCAGAGAACGGGGGTTTGAACATTTCAATTCTGTTTGTAAAATATGGAAATAAGTCAGTGAAAATAACGGTGAAGTTGATGGGTTGTTGTAAAAATCTGACCACTTCACTGATGTACTTCGGGAGAGGTCCTTACCCAGGCTCAGCTCTGCGTGACTTCAGCCCCACGCCAATGTGGTTGACTCAACTGTCCTCTGAAGTGACTGAGTAAGCCCTGTGGTTGTAAGAAAGCTCCAACGATGAATTTCCAAGGATGGACACTAAAGTCAGCAATGCCCACACACTGAGAATGAACAATACTGATTTTGGCACGACACATCGGTTATGTTACACCACACTAAGGGCCTCATGGTCTGATTTGCCAGCGGGATAAAGCCTCAGAACCGCAGGTTGTGTAGTGTCCAAAGATGTGCAGGTTGGGTGGATTGGCCATGCTGAATTGCCCCTGAGTGTCCAAAGATGAGAAGGATAGGTGGATTAACCATGCTAACTTGCCCCTTCGTGTCCAAAGATCTGGAGGATCGGTTGATTGGCCATGTTAAATTGCCTTAACGGGCGCGAAAACTTGGTAAAGTCAGGTGTGAGGCGATTAGTACAATCCGTGCAGATGTCCACTTTACCAAGGCCCGAAAATGGCCGCGATCTGAACCGCGCCCGAAATGGGTGATGCATTTAAATTGACTTAATGAGCTGGATGCCCAATCTTATCTGCATTTCTCCCCTTACCATCGCGTTCGCCCGTCCAGATTCGGCGCGGAACAGATGAGCTCGGCAAAGGTCTGTTTCGACAGTCCAGCTCTGAGGAGGTAAGATCAGAACTTCTGGTGGCTCTCTGACTCAGATCAGTGGTGGGGGGAGCAGGGGGTGGGGGTGCGGGAGGCCGGAGGTGGATCAAATCATTCTCTTGTCAAGGGGGGAGGGGAGGGAGGTGGATCAGATAATTCTCTGGTGAAGGGGGCAGGGGTGGGAGGGTTGCCGTTGCCATTCTGCGGGTGATCGGTGGGGGGTGGGGGGGGGGGGGGGTAAGGGGTCGCGATCGGTCTGGGTAGTGGGGGAGGTGGGTGTAAAGGGGGATACTTATGTTGTGGGGTGGGGCATTGTCTGTGGGGGCCATCACTCCCACTTTTCGCTCCCAGGTCACTTTATCCGCTTGTTGCTGCCCGGGAGCGATGTGACAGGGGCGCCCATTGCAGATGTATTTCTCACTGCGCACGTGCAGTTCAGAGCTCCGATCGGAGTTGCAGCGTTTCGAGAGCGAGAAGCCCCGCCCACAGAGCGATTCAGACTCACAATGTTTTTTCCAGGGTAAGTGCGTCTGGGGCCCCCGGAGAACAGATTTCCAAGTCAGATCTGAATTGCGTCCAGATTCAGCACTTGGAATCAAAATGGTAAAATCGGGCCCTTAGTGTGCAAAGGTGTACAGGTTCGGGGGATTGGCCATGCTAAATTGCCCCTTAGTGTCCAAAGACATGCTGGTCAGGTGCATTGGCCATGCTAAATTCTCCCCAACTGTCCAAAGACATGCTGGTCAGGTGCATTGGCCATGCTAAATTGCCCGTTAGTGTCCAAAGACATGCTGGTCAGGTGCATTGGCAATGCTAAATTCTCCCCAACTGTCCAAAGACATGCTGGTCAGGTGCATTGGCCATGCTAAATTGCCCCTTAGTGTCCAAAGATATGCTGGTCAGGTGCATTGGCCATGCTAAATTCTCCCTGAGTACAAGCGAACAGGTGCCGGAGTGTGACGACTTGGGGATTTTCACAGTCGATTCATAGAGATTTACAGCATGGAAACAGGCCTTTGGCCCAAACTGTCCACACATCCCAGTTTTCACCAATAAGCTAGTCCCAATTGCCCGCATTTGGCCCATATCCCTTTATACCCATAGAAATCATAGAACCCCTAATGTGCAGAAGGAGGCCATTTGGCCCATCGTGTCTGCACCAATCACCATCCCACCCAGACCCGATCCCTGTAACCCCACCCATTTATCATGCTCGTCCACCTGACACTAAGGGGCAATTTACTATGGCCAATCAACCTAACCTGCTCACCTTTGGACTGTGGAAGGGAACTGGAGCACCCGGAGGAAACCCACGCAGACACGGGGAGAATGTGCAGACTCCACACAGACAGAGACCTGAGGCTGGAATTGAACCCGGGTCCCTGCCGCTGTGAGGCAGCAGTGCTAACCACTGTGCCACTGTGCAGCCCATCTTATCCATGTAACTGTCTAACTGCTTTTTGAAAGGCAAAATTGTACCCCCTCCACTACTGCCTCTGGCAGCTCGTTTGCAATAAGTGACTTTTCAACACAATTAACTTAATTACAGCGTTAATATAAGCCTACTTGTGACCAATAAATAAACTTTAATCTGTAAACGGTGCCATCTTTGATGAAGAGGAAGATAAAAGCAAAATACCGCGGATGCTGGAAGCTGAAATTAAAACAGGAAATGCTGGAAAAACTCAGCAGGTCCGACAGCATCTGTGGGGAGAGAATAGAGCAAATGTTTCAACACTGGATGACCCTTCGTCAGACTCAAAGCGTTGTCTCTATTCTCTCTTCTGTCTGTGTGGAGTTTGCACATTCCCTCCGTGTCTGTGTGGGTTTCCTCTGGGTGCTCCGGTTTCCTCCCGCAGTCCAAAGATCTGCAGGTTAGGTGGATCGACCATGATAAATCGCCACTTAGTGTCAGGGGGACTAGCAGGGTAAATATGTGGGGTTACGGGGATAGGGCCTGGGTGGGATTGTTGTTGGAGTAGGCTCGATGGGCCAAATGGCCTCCTTCTGCACTATAGGGATTCTATGATTCACAGATGCTGTCAGACCTGCTGAGATTTTCCAGTATTTCCTGTTTTTGATGAAGTTATACCTCCCAAAGTAAACAGACAGTGGAAACAGAAGGTCCCTTATTTCATAACAAAATGGTGATTCTCGAACCACTGCCCAGAATCGACAGTCAGAAAAGGAATTTTGCTGTTAAATTAAAGTTAAATTCTATCTGCTTCACGATAGCATTGGAAAGAGATAGGATCAGGCAGGCTAGGAAAGTGTTTCTCTGGAGTAAAGGGAAATACAGTGTCATCAGGGAGGAAATTAGACGGGTAAATTGGAAGGAGGCATTCTTGGGGAAAAGTACCGAAGGAAAGTGGAGGATTTTCAAGGAATGTTTGTCTGGAGCTCTGCATGACAACGTTCCGATGAGACAGGGAGGTGTTGGTAGGGTACGGGAACCGTGGTGCACGAAGGTTGTGATGAACCTGGTGAATAAGAAAAGAGAGGCGTACAGAAGGTTCAGAGAGCTAGGAGGTGTTAAGGATTTAGAGGAGTATACGGGATGTAGGAAGGAGCTTAAGAAGGAAATTAGGAGAGCGAGAAGGGGTCATGAGAAGGCCTTGGCGGGTAAGATTAAGGAGAATCCCAAGGCTTTCTACAAATATGTCAAGAGTAAAAGGATGAGATGTGAAGGCATAGGACCCTTAAAAGGTGAAGGGGGAAAAGTTTGTGTGGAACCGTTAGAAATGGCGGAGCTGCTTAATGAATACTTTACCTCGGTATTCACGTTGGAAAGGGACCTGGGTGGTTGTACTGCTGGTTTGCGGTGGACAGAAAGGATCGAGCATGTGGACATAAAGAAAGAGGATGTGTTGGAACTATTGAATGGCATCAAGGTTGGTAAGTTTGCCGGGACCGGATGGGATGTACCCCAGGTTACTGTGGGAGGCGAGGGAGGAGATTGCGGAGCCTTTGGCGATGATCTTTGCATCGTCGATGGAGACGGGAGAGGTTCCGGAGGATTGGAGGATTGCAGATGTGGTCCCTATATTCAAGAAAGGGAACAGGGACAGCCCGGGAAATTACCGATCGGTGAGTCTAACCTCAGTGGTTGGTAAGTTGATGGAGAGGATCCTGAGAGACAGGATTTATGAT
This sequence comes from Mustelus asterias, assembly GCF_964213995.1. Taxonomy (NCBI): domain Eukaryota; kingdom Metazoa; phylum Chordata; class Chondrichthyes; order Carcharhiniformes; family Triakidae; genus Mustelus; species Mustelus asterias. The sequence goes on from NW_027590103.1 coordinate 275,639, forward strand.
CATCTAGAGAAGTTTAGTGTGATCAAAAGTAGTCAGCACGGCTTTGTCAAGGGCAGGTCGTGCCTTACGAGCCTGGTTGAGTTCTTTGAAAATGTGACCAAACACATTGACGAAGGAAGAGCGGTGGATGTGGTCTATATGGACTTCAGCAAGGCGTTCGATAAGATCCCCCATGCAAGACTTCTTGAGAAAGTGAGAGGGCATGGGATCCAAGGGGCTGTTGCCTTGTGGATCCAGAACTGGCTTGCCTGCAGAAGGCAGAGAGTGGCTGTGGAGGGGTCTTTCTCTGCATGGAGGTCAGTGACCAGTGGAGTGCCCCAGGGATCTGTTCTGGGACCCTTGCTGTTTGTCATTTTCATAAATGACCTGGATGAGGAAGTGGAGGGATGGGTTGGTAAGTTTGCTGACGACACCAAGGTAGGTGGTGTTGTGGATAGTTTGGAGGGATGTCAGAAGTTGCAGCGAGACATAGATAGAATGCAAGACTGGGCGGAGAAGTGGCAGATGGACTTCAACCCGGATAAGTGTGTGGTGATCCATTTTGGCAGATCCAATGGGATGAAGCAGCAGTATAATATGAAGGGTACCATTCTTAGCAGTGTAGAGGATCGGAAGGACCTTGGGGTCCGGGTCCATAGGACTCTAAAATCGGCCTCGCAGGTGGAGGATGCAGTCAAGAAGGCGTACGGCGTACTGGCCTTCATTAATCGAGGGATTGAGTTTAGGAGTCGGGAGATAATGCTGCAGCTTTATAGGACCCTGGTTAGACCCCACTTGGAGTACTGCGCGCAGTTCTGGTCACCTCATTACAGGAAAGATGTTGAAGCCATTGAAAGGGTGCAGAGGAGATTTACAAGGATGTTGCCTGGATTGGGGGGCATGCCTTATGAGGATAGGTTGAGGGAGCTTGGTCTCTTCTCCCTGGAGAGACGAAGGATGAGAGGTGACCTGATAGAGGTTTACAAGATGTTGAGAGGTCTGGATAGGGTAGACTCTCAGAGGCTATTTCCAAGGGCTGAAATGGTTGCTACGAGAGGACACAGGTTTAAGGTGCTGGGGGGTAGGTACAGAGGAGATGTCAGGGGTAAGTTTTTCACTCAGAGGGTGGTGGGTGAGTGGAATCGGCTGACGTCGGTGGTGGTGGAGGCAAACTCGTTGGGGTCTTTTAAGAGACTTCTGGATGAGTACATGGGATTGAGGGCTATAGATAGGCCTAGAGGTGGGGATGTGATCGGCGCAACTTGTGGGCCGAAGGGCCTGTTTGTGCTGTGGCTTTCTATGTTCTATGTTCTATGTACTGTGTTCAGTGACGCACGTTAAAATAATCTGGGTCAAATACCTTCAATTCACAATATTGATTACACAATAATGATTACACAATATTGATGACACAACGTTGATTACATAATATTGATTATACAATATTGATTACACAATAAAGATTACACAATATTGATTACACAATACTGATTACACAGTATTGATTACACAACATTGATTACACAGTAACGATTACACAACATTGATTACACAATATTACAATGAACAAAACAGCACAGGAACATGCCCTTCGGCCCTCCAAATCCGCGCCACTCCCTGCTCCAAACTAGACTATTATTTTGTATCCCTCCATTCCCACTCCGTTCATGTGGCTAACCAGATAAGTCTTAATCGTTCCCAGCGTATCCGCCTCCACCACCTTGTCCGGCAGCACATTCCAGGCTTCCACCACCCTCTGTGTAAATTACGTCCTTCTGATATCACTGTTAAACCTTCCCCCCCTCACCTTGAACCTATGACCCCTCGTGAACGTCGCCACCGGCCTGGGAAAAAGCTTCCCACCGTTCACCCTAACTATGCCTTTCATAATTTTATACACCTCGATTAGGTCACCCCCCATCCTCCGTCTTTACAGTGAGAACAACCCCAGTTTACCTAATTTCACCTCATAGCGAAGCCCTTCCATTCCAGGCAACATCCTGGTCAACCTCCTCTGCACTCTCTCCAAAGCCTCCAGGTCCTTCTGGTAGTGTGGCGACCAGAACTGGGCGCAGTATTCCAAATGCGGCCGAACCAACGTTCTGTACAACTGCAACATCAGACACCAACTTTTATACTCTATGCCCCATCCTATGAAGGCAAGCAAGCCATATGCCTTATTCACTACTTTCTCCACCTGTGACGTCACCTTCAAGGATCTGTGGACTTGCACACCCAGGTCCCTCTGCGTATCTACACCCTTTATTGTTCTGCCATTTATCGTATAGCTCCTCGCTACGTTAGTTCTACCAAAATGCATCACTTCGCATTCATCTGGATTGAACTCTATCTGCCATTTCTTTGCCCAAATTTCCAGCCTATCTATATCCTTCTGTAGCCTCTGACAATGTTCCTCACTATCTGCAAGTCCAGCCATTTTCGTGCTGTCCGCAAAGTTACTGATCACCCCAGTTACACCTTCTTCCAGATCGTTTATATAAATCACAAACAGCAGAGGTCCCAATACAGAGCCCTGCGGAACACCACTAGTCACAGGCATCCAGCCGGAAAAAGACCCTTCCACTACCACCCTCTGTCTTCTGTGACCAAGCCAGTTCTCCACCCATCTAGCCACCTCCCCCTTTATCCCATGAGATCCAACCTTTTGCACCAACCTACAATGAGGGACTTTGTCAAACGCTTTACTAAAGTCCATATAGACGATATCCACGGCCCTTCCCTCGTCAACCATTCTCGTCACTTCTTCGAAAACCTCCACCAGGTTAGTGAGGAATGACCTCCCTCTCACAAAACCATGCTGACTATCGTTAAGGAGTTTATTCCTTTCTAAATGCGCATCCATCCTATCTCTAAGAATCCTCTCCAACAACTTCCCTCCCACAGACGTCAAGCTCACCGACCTATAATTTCCCGGGTTATCCTTCCTACCCTTCTTAAATAACGGGACCACATCAGCTATCCTCCATTCCTCTGGGACCTCACCTGTGTCCAGTGACGAGACAAAGATTTGCGTCAGAGGCCCAGCGATTTCATCTTTCGTCTCCAGGAGCAGCCTTGAATAGATTCCATCAGGCCCTGGGGATTGGTCAGTCTTTATATTCCTCCCTTGTAATGGAGATTTTCGCTAATGGGTCAACACTCCCCTCCGAGACACTCCCAGTCAACACATCCCTCTCCTTTGCGAATGCCGATGCAAAGTATTCATTTAGGATCTCCCCGACTTCATTGGGCTCTGAAGCATAATTCCCCACTTTTGTCCCTGAGAGGTCCGGTTTTTTCCCTGACAACCCTTTTGTTCCTAACGTATGAATAAAATGCCTTGGGATTCTCCTTAATCCTGTCTGCCATGACATTTCGTGACCCCTTTTTGCCCTTCTAATTCCTCGTTTGAGTTATTTCCGACTTTGTATTCCTCCAGAGCTCCCTCCGTTTTTAGCTGCCTGGACCTAATGTACGCCACTCTTTTCTTTTTCACCAATCCCTCAATTTCCCTGGTTATCCATGGTTCTCGAATCCGACCCTTCCTATCCTTTTTTACAGGCACATGCCTATCCTGCAGCCCACTCAAATGTTCCTTAAAAGACTCCCACATGCCGGATGCGGATTTACCCTCAAACAGCCTCTCCCAATCAACAGCTGCCAATTTCTGCCTAATCCCACTAAAGTTAGCCTTCCCCCAATCCAACACCTTACCCTTGGGACACCACTCATCATTTTCCATCACTATCCTAAAGCTAACAGAATTGTGGTCACTATTTGCCACATGTTCCCCTACCGAAACTTTGAAAACCTGACCGGGCTCATTCCCCAGTACTAGGTCCAGTATAGCCCCCTCTCTAGTCGGGCTATCTACATATTGTTCCAAAGAACCTTCCTGTACATATTTTACAAATTCCTCCCCATTCAGAGTCCCAGCTCTCAGCGATTTCCAGTCTATACCAGGGAAATTGAAGTCTCCCACTACAACAACCCTATTTTTCCTGCACCTATCCATTATCTCCTGACATATCTGTTCTTCCACTTCCCTCGGGCTGTTGGGGGGCCTGTCATATACCCCCAACATATTGACAGCTCCCTTCCTGTTTCTGAGCTCCACCCAGTGACTCGTCACACGACCCCTCTGAATTGTCTTCTCTCTGCACCGCTGCAATATGCTCGCCAACTAATACTGCTACTCCCCCACCCTCCTCTGTCTCGCCTAAAACACTTGTACCCCGGAATATTCAGAATATTGATGACACAACTTTGATTACACAGTATTGATGACACAATATTGATTTCACAACATTGATTACACAGTACTGATTACACAATATTGATAATACAACATTCAGACAGACAGTGAAGAAATATAAACGGCATCATAATCTCTGTAAACTGCTCAGTTTCCTTTAATTGACTGGTCCTGGAGTGTGAAAAGACTACAATGTGACCAGCACATATTCACTTAGCAAAAGCGAGTCACAATCTAAGAGATGAATCATAAAGAGTGCATTATACATGCTGAATTCCAAGATCACAGCATTCCCGTGAACCATCGAACCCACGGCAGTGCAGAAGGAGGCCCGACGGCCCATCGAGTCTGCACCGACTCTCTGACAGAGCATCTTATCTGCATTGGAATGATCCGGGTACACGTTTTCTTTTAAGACCAAAGTTAATATTTACATGTGAAGACCTGAACGCCTCTCAATGCACAAATATTGTTTGTTTCAACATCATTTCCTGCAAACTTTAACATAAATCTGTTTGTTCTGTATCAGGATATGTCCCTAAATATTACAGTGAGGTTAACAAACTTCATTGAACTTTTTGCCATTCATCTCCTCCAATAAATTCGTGAGGTGATTGATTAAGCGCTAAAATAATTCACTCAGTTTGTTTCAAGCTTGAGAATACTTGAAACATAGAGTGCAAAATCACTGGGGACTTCATTGGGGCAGCACAGTGGTCAGCACTGCTACCTCACAGCGCCAGGGACCCAGGTTCGATTCCCGGCTTGGGTCATTGTGTGGAGTTTGCATGTTCTCCCCCATATCAGCGTGTGTTTTGTCCGGGTGCTCCGGTTTCCTCCCACAGTATGAAAGACGTGCCGATTGCAGTGCAGAAGGTGTCTATTCGGTCCTTCACGCCTGCACTGACCACAAACCCACCCAGCCCCCATGCCGGTAATCCCTCTTTACCCTTGCTAGTGCCCCCTGGCACTGAGGGGGAATTTAGGCATGGCCAATCCACCTAACCCGCACATCTTTGGAGTGTGGGAGGAAGCTGGGGCACCCGGAGGAAACCCACGCAGACACGGGGAGAACGTGCAGACATCACACAGACAGTGACCCAAGTTGGGAATTGAACCCGGGTTCCTGCGCTGTGAGGCAGTAGTGCTAACCATTGTGTCACCGTATGGCCCAGTCATTCACTGGCGCTTGAGACCTTGCAATGTAATCAGAACCTGTCTGATACAGTAAACAATAAATCACATTCTAAAAGATTTATCACAAACTGTGCATCAAATGCTGCTATCCCAGAGTGGTTAGCACTGCCGCATCACAACGCCAGGGACCTGGGTTTGATTCCTGGCTTGGGTCAATGTCTGTGCTGAATCTGCACGTTGATATAGAATAGTCATAGAATCCCTACACAGCAGAAGGAGGCCATGCAGCCCATCACATCTGCACCGACCACAGTCCCACACAGACCCTGTCCCCGCAACCCCACACTCAGGGGTAATTTAGCGTAGCCAATCCACGTAACCCAGACATCTTTGGCGTGTAGGAGGAAAGCGGAACACCCGGAGGAAACCCATACAGACACGGGGAGAACATGCAGACTCCGCACAGAGAGTGACCCAAGGCTGGAATTGAACACGGGTCCCTGGCGCTGTGAGACGGCACTGCTAACCACTGTGCCACCGTGTCGCGTTGTCCCCATGTTTGTGTCTTCATGGGTTTCCTCCGGGTGCTCTGGTTTCCTCCCACAGTCCGACCGACGTGCTGGTTAGATGCATTGGCCGTGCAAAATTGTCCCTCAGTGGAAGAACAAATGTAGGGGGGACGTATACAATAAATGGCAGAGCCATCAAGAGTATAGAAACACAGAGGGACCTCGGTGTGCAAGTCCAGAAATCCTTGAAGGCGGCAGTGGAGGTGGAGAAGGTGGTGAAGAAGGAATAAGGTTTGCTTTCCTTGATAGGACGGGGTATAGAGTATAAAAGCTGGAGTCTGATGTTGCAGTTGGACAGAACGCTGGTTAGGCCACATTTGGAGTACTGCATCCAGTTCTGGTCGCCGGACTACCAGAAGGACGTGGAGGCTTTAGAGAGAGTGCAGAGAAGGTTTGCCAGGATGTTGCCTGGTATGGAGGGTCTTAGCTATGAGGGGAGATTTGGTAAACCATAGAATCATAGAACCTTAGAAAATTACAGCTCAGAAACAGGCCTTTTGGCCCTTCTTATCTGTGCCGAACCATTTTTTGCCAAGTCCCACTGACCTGCACTTGGACCATATCCCTCCACACCCCTCTCATCCATGAACCCGTCCAAGTTTTTCTTAAATGTTAAAAGTTTACCACTTTATCCGGCAGCTCATTCCACACTCCCACCACTCTCTGCGTGAAGAAGCCCCCCCTAATATTCCCTTTAAACTTTTCTCCTTTCACCCTTAACCCATGCCCTTTGGTTTTTTTCTCCCCTAGCCTCAGCGGAAAAAGCCTGCTTGCATTCACTCTATCTATACCCATCAAAATCTGATATACCTCTACCAAATCCCCCCCCAATCATCTCCGCTCCAGGGAATAAAGTCCCAACCTATTCGATCTCTCGGGCTTGTTCTCCCTGGAAAGACGGAGAATGAGGGGAGACCTATTAGAGGTGTACAAGATTATGAAGGGTATAGATAGGGTGAACAGTGGGAAGCTTTTTCCCAGGTCGGAGGTGACGATCACGAGAGGTCACGGGCTCAAGGTGAGAGCGGCGAGTTTTTCGTTGTCCAGAACACCAACAACCTGTCCTGATCCCCACATGCCGACACTATAGTTCAGAAAGCCCACCAACGCCTCTTACTTTCTCAGAAGACTGAGGAAATTTGGCATGTCAGCAACGAATCTCAGTAACTTTTACAGATGCATTATTTCTGGTTGGGTCACAGCTTGGTATGTCTCCTGCTCTGCCCAAGACTGTAAGGAACTACAAAAGGTTTTGAATGTTGCCCAATCCATCACGCAAACCAGCCTCGCATCCATTGACTCTGTCTATACTTCCCGCTGTCTCGGCAACGCATCCAGCATCATTAAGGACCCCACGTACCCCGGACATTCTCTCTTCTACCTTCTTTCTTCGGGAAAAAGATACAAAAATCTGAGGTCACGTACCAATCGACTAAAGAACAGCTTCTTCTCTGCTGCCGTCAGACTTTTGAATTGACTTATCTCGCATTTAGTTGATCTTTCTCTGCACCCGAGCTATGACTGTGACACTACATTCTGCACTCTCTCCTTTCCTTCTCTATGTTTTGTCTGTATAGCGCGCAAGAAACAATACTTTTCATTTTATGTTAATAAATGTGACAATAAGAAGTCAAATCAAAATAAACTGAAAATTAAGCTCACAACAATTTTGTGAAGCCCTTTCAGTCCCAGCAAGTCATTTGCAGTTGTCTTATTTACCAAACGGTCGCTACTTATCCGTTTGAGACATTAATATTCAAAAGAAAACAAGAATAAATGACCTTCTTGTTGCCAGGATCTGAGATTTAGTGTTGATCTAAAAGGTAACTCAGTAAAAAGAAAGGTAATTCGACAAGAAAACCAGATGAATGGGAAATCGAATAGCTTTTTCCATAATTCACACAGACCCATAATTTGCAAAATCGTGGTTACATGATGCAGTCATATAACAAAGTGAATTTTAAATTGTATCTCTGCAAATCATCTTAATTTGGATTGCTCATCCACACAGACCACGATTCCAGCTGTGGAAACTCTTTTAATTCATATCATTCATTCTCTCTCTCCATATTTGTTTACCCAACAATAATAAGATCAGATAGTCTGAGACTCGGTGACACACTGGTTAGTGCTGCTCCCTCACAGTGCCAGAGACCAGGGTTCGCTTCCCGGCTTGGGTTACTGTCTGTGCGGAGTCTGAAAGTTGTCCCCCATGTCATAGAGTCAGAGAGGTTTACAGCATGGAAACAGGCCCTTCAGCCCAACTGGTCCATGCCACCTTTTTTTAACAACTCAGCTACTCCCAATTGCCTGTATTTGGCCCATATCCCTCTCTTCCCATCTTACCCACGTAACTGTCTGAATGCTTCTTAAAAGACAAAATTGTATCCGCCTCTGCTACTGCCTCTGGCAGCTTCTTCCAGACATTCACCGCCCTCTGTGTGAAACAATTGTCCCTCTGGGCCTTTTTGCATCTCTCCCCTCTCACCTTAAAGCTATGTCCTCTACTTTTGGAGTCCCCTACCTTCGGGAAATGATGTGGACTCTCTGGGGCGGCACGGTGGCACAGTGGTTAGCACTGCTGCTTCACAGCACCAGGGACCCGGGTTCAATTCTGGTCTCGCGTCACTGACTGTGTGGAGTTGGCACATTCTCCCTGTATCTGCGTGGGTTTCCTCCGGGTGCTCCGGTTTCCTCCCACATTCCAAAGATGTGTGGGTTAGGTTGATTGGCCATGCTAAATTGACCCTAGTGTCAGGGGAATTAGCAGGGATATGTGGTGTTATGGGAATCGGGCCTGGGTGGGATTGTGGTCGGTGCAGACTTGATGGGCCGAATAGCCTCCTCCTGCACTCCAGGGATTCTGTGATTTGATGTTTCACACAGAAGTGAATTTGAAACATTATTTCTGTTTTCCTCCCCAGACAAACACGTTCTTTCCTGGCTGGTCTTTCGGGGCGTGGTTGTTGTTTGCGCTTAGAATCTGCTTCTGCACTTGATGTAACATCAATCCAGTCGTTGCATAAGCAGTAACACCGGAGATATCATTGTAGAGGACATCAACTCACTTCCTGCGAGCTTCATTGCAGCTGAATATCACATGAAGCAACTAGAGCAGCATCACCTTCTGAGAAATGAAGACCAGAGTGCGATTGTAAACTGTCAACATTTTTAAAATCTTAAGGAGACATTCGACCTCCGGCATTTGTTGAAACTTCTTTTTGTAAAAGTCTTTGAAGAACAATTAGCCAAACTGTCGTGGAAACTGCATTTTATTTCAGGATTTGAATATTTCAAGCAGCCTCATTGTCAGGTATACTAGTTCCTCAACAGAAAAAAGAAGATTCATTCCTGAAACGTTACACTGTGCATCACATCATTGAGCTGACAGCAAATTAGCATCATGACATTGCTGTTTTAACTGGGGAATCTGGCCGAAAAATCTCTTATTTATAATATCGTGCGGAATAAAAAAAGACATTCCTTCTCATTTTAAACATCGCCATTCTGTGAAACATGGGAGCTAAATAAAACATAGCACGGGAGTTACTCATGACGATGCTTTGTCCGTCAGGCTCCCTTCTCATTTCTCATTCTGAAACCATCCAGAAAATCCCGGTGGCCACATGATGGTTTTGCCTTGTTAAATGTTGCATTATTTTGGGTTGAATGGAATCCAGTGGTTCAGTTCCGTTTTTGCATTGGCTTCAAGCGGATCGAGTTTATACAGCTTCATATTCCATGGCATGACTTGAGCTGAGCTCAAAGCAGGTTGGACGGTTGAGTTCAGTTGAACGCTAAGATGTCACAGTAATTTCATTGCAATGTTAATGTAAGCCTACTTGTGACACTAATGAATAAACTTTTAAACTAACATTTTTATCAAATCCAAGCTTTCTTGATTAGTCCCCTGCACCCTAACAGCCTCTCCACCTACAGGGAAACATCGACACTCGAGATACAGAATTTCAGTGACTCCCTATTCACAGGATAATATATCGACATATCGATTGTGGTTCTTCAGTACTTTTCCATTCACAGAGATATACATTCTAAATATGTCTCTTTGCGCAACTCGATCCACACCTCCCATCCATTGACTCTGTCTACACTTCCCGCTGCCTCGGAAAAGCAGCCGGCATCATCAAGGACCCCACACCCGCCGGGCATTCTCCCTCCCACCTTCTTCGATCAGGTGACCTCCGTCTGAGGTCACGTACCAACCAACTCAAGAACAGCCTCTTCCTTGCTGCCATCAGACTTTTGAATGGACCTACCCCGCATTAAGGTGACCTTTCTCTCCACCCTAGATATGACTGTAACATTCAGCACCCTCTCCTTTCCCTGGAATCATAGAAACCCTACAGTGAAGAAAGAGGCCATTCGGCCCATCGAGTCTGCATTGACAACAATCCCACCCGGGTCCTATCCCCATCGTCCCAAATATTTACCCTGCTAATCCCTCTAACCTACATATCACAGGACACTAAGGGGCAATTTATCATTGCCAATGCACCTAACCCGCACACCTTTGGATTTTGGGAGGAAACCAGACCCGGAGGAAACCCACGCAGACACGGGGAGAATGTGAAAACTCCACACAGACAGTGGCCCAAGCCAGGAATCAAACCCAGTTCTCTGGAGCTGTGATGCAGCAGTGCTAACCACCATGCCATTGTGCTGCTCACCACTGTGCAATATGCATTGTCTGTATAGCGTGCAAGAAACAATACCTTTCACTGTATACTAATACATGTGACAAGAATCACATCAAATCAAAACAAATCATCACAAAATTAAATAATTTAATTTATTCCTCCATCTGCCAACATGTTCCCCATTCTGTCATTTTGTCTCTATCTCTGTGCAGCCCCTTTGAATCTTCCTCATAGCTTTAATTCACAATTAGTTTAGAATCATATTGGAAATCTGGTAGCTTACTCCCAGCATCTTCAGTTACTTTGTTGACATATATTGGCCGAGTGGTATTATCGCCAGACTATTAATCCAGAAACTCAGCTAATGTTCCAGGGACCCGGGTTCGAATCCCGCCACGACAGACGATGGAATTGGAATGCAATAAAAAATATCTGGAATTAAGAATCTACTGATGACCATGAAACCATTGTCGACTGTCGGAAAAGCCCATCTGGTTCACGAATGTCCTTCAGGGAAGGAAATCTGCCGTGCGGACCCGGTCTGGCTCACATGTGACTCCAGAGCCGCAGCAATGTGGTGGACTCTCAACTGCCCTCGAGCAAGTAGGGATGGGCAATAAATGTTGGCCCAGCCAGCGACGCCCATGTCCCACGAACAAATAATAAAAAAACATAAACAGCTACATCCCCAATACAAATTTTTGCAATCTTTCATAAGTTACAGCCAACCAGCCTGAATGTGCTTCAGTATCCCGACTCACTGTTCCGTGCCTGCTGACGAATTATCTATCCAATCCAGGCTGACAACCTGAGCCACAATCGGACACCTCGACTCTTTGTGCTGCATGCTATGGGATTGTTGTAATCCAAATCTATGACATCAACTGGCCCCATCGTGCAGGGCGGTGAACTCACTTGCCTACATGACAAGGGTGTGATTCAGTATACTACCAATGATGTGAGTTCAATCTCCCTACAGGCTGCGGTAATTTGTAAATATTGTCTCCACACCTTGTCCAAGAGTGGCATAGACAGAGTGGATAGTCAGAGGCTCTTTCCTAGGGTAGAAAAGTCAAGTACTCGGGGCCATAGGTTTAAGGAGCGTGGGGAAAAGATTAGAGGAGATCTGTGAGGCAAGTTTTTTACACAGAGGGTGGTGAATGGCTGGAACGCGCTGCCCGAGGAGGTGGTGGGAGCAGGTGCGATAGCGGCATTTAAGGGGCATCTCGATGAATACATGAATAGAATGGGAATGGAAGGATACGGATTCTGTAAGTGCATACGGTATTAGTTTAGGCAGGCATTATGATCGGCGCAGGCTTGGAGGGCCGAAGGGCCTGTTCCTGTGCTGTACTGTTCTTTGTTCTTTGAGTGGTGAACTGAAATGGGCAGCACGGTGGTACAGTTGTTGGCACTGCTGCCTCACAGTGCCAGGGACCCGGGTTCGATTCCTGGCTTGGACCACTGTCTGTGCGGAGTCTGCATGTTCTCTCCGTGTGTGCATGGGTTTCCTCCGGGTGCCCAAGTTGTCTCCCACAGTCTGAAAGCCGTGCTGGTTAGGTGCATTGGCCATGTTAAATTCTCCCTCTGTGTACCCAAACAGGCACTGGAGTGTGGGGACTAGGGGATTTTCACAGTAACTACATTGCAGTGTTAATGTAAGCCTACTTGTGACAGTAATAAAAACAGCACATTTACTATATCAGCAGTTATCTATTTCAGAGCACTAAAGTCGGCTTTAAGTTTTGGCGATGTTATATGGTTTAAATCCCTCGACTTCTACTTATACTTCCACCTCCAGATACTGAGAGCTCCTTGCTCTTATGAGTAAGTCCATTGGTTATCCTCTATTCCTGCTATGGAAATGACGTGTTCCACTGTGAAAACAGATGCAGAATACAGAATCCTCAAAATAAAGATTCAGAAGGGTCCAGATGGGGCATTCTTTCACATAGAGTGTGGTGAGTGTCTGGAACAAGCTGCCAGAGGCAGTAGGAGAGGAGGGTTCAATTTTGTATTTTAAAAAGCGTTTAGTCAGTTACATGGGTACGTTGGGCAGAGAGAGACATGGACCAAATGCGGGCAATTGGGACGAGCTTAAAGGTAAAAACTGGGCGGCACGGACACGTTGGGCCGAAGGGCCTGTTTCCATGCTGTAAACCTCAATGACTCGATAACATAGGAACATAGGAATTAAGAGCAGAAGTCGGCAAATTCAGCCCTTCGAGCCTGATCCGCCATTCAATCAGATCATGGCTGATCTCTCCCTGGTCTCATATCCACCTCCCCACCTGTTCCCCATATCCCCTTATCCCTTTTTTATTAGAAATATATCTATCTCCTTCTTGAAACCATTCAATGATTCAGACTCCACCGCGCTATAGGGCAGCGAGTTCCACAAACTCACCACCCTCTGCGAGAAGTAGTTCCTCCTCATCTCAGTGTTAAATCTACCGCCTCTCAACCTATACCTGTGACCTCTTGTTCGAGATTGCCCCATAAGAGGAAACATTTGGTCTACATTTACTTTATCAGTCCCTTTTAAAATTTTATATACCTCCATCAGATCCCCTCTCATCCCTCTGAACTCCAGTGAGTACAAGCCCAAAGTGATTAATCTCTCCTCATACGTCAATCCTCTCATCCCCGGAATCAATCTGGTGAACCTCCTCTGAACTGCCTCCAATGCAGCAACATCCTTCCTCAAATAAAGAGACCAAAACTGGACACAATACTCCAGATACTCTGCGGGATTTTCATAGAATCATAGATAAAAAGATTCTTATCACTTGGAAAGGTTTCATCAGTAATGAGGGGACCTTAGTACATTTTGTTTGACCCGAATTGGGAGGCAGCCATTCCTGATCGAAACTGGACGATCTTAATATCTTGGAACAGTGGAGTTCAAAGAGGTGCGAGATACAATGAAATGGTAGATGGGAGGGAAGGAGGATATGTCAGGAAAGTCACTGAGCTGAGTAATATGATTATATATAGAGTTGAGAGGGGAAATATTTCAAAGGGAACTGAGGGGCAACTTCTTCAAATGGAGGGTGGTGTGTGTATGGAATGAGCTGCCGGAGAAAGTGGTTGAGGCAAGTTCAGTACCAACATTTAAAAAGCATTTGGATAGAGGGAAAGGATTAGAGGGATATGGACCGAACGCGGGCAATTGGGACCAACTGGGAGGGCACCATGGTTAGCATGGACTGTTTGGGCCGAAGGGCTTGTTTCCATGCTGTATTGCTCTGTGACTCGATACAGGCTGCGTGAGGAGATATTCTGTGACTAGCACTATGCTGAGTGAAGTTGTAAAACTTGAAGTTCCATCCAGAAACCAAGAAAGATTTATGTTTCAAAATACACCCCTGTTTCTGAATATTTTGGCTTTTCACAGTGCAGGGGAAGAGTGTCAGAATTCATGTGGTTTGCCTTGAATATTGTGATAGCAGTTTTGCCTTGAGTATTATTTCTGGAATTTGATCGATCAACATCTGTAAGAGATTTTTGACAAGAAATTAGCAGGGGGTAGCAGGGTAAATATGTGGGGTTATGGGGGTAGGGCCTGGGTGGGAATGTGCTCAGTGCGGACTCGATGGGCCAAATAACCTCCTTCTGCACTGCAGGGATTCTATGATCCTATGAAAGTGCTTATAAGACTATTCTCACCAACTGGAATTTTAATAAGACTGTCCATAGTATACCACCTAAATGTCCCAAACCTCATTTTTAAATTTTGCCTCCTCGTAACTGACCCTTCAGCTGAGGGGAACAGCTGCTCCCTCTCCACCCTGTCCATGTCCTTCATAATCTTGTACACCTCGATCAGGTCGCCCCTCAGTCTTCTCTGCTCCAGAGAAAACAAACCAATCCTATCATACCTCTCTTCATAGCTTAAATCTTCCGTCCGAGGCAACATCTTGGTGAATATCCTCTGCACCACCTCCAGTGCAATCACATCCTTCCTATAATTTGTCGACCAGAACTGCACACAGTACTCCAGCTGTGGCCAAACCAACGCTCCATACAACTCCATCATGACCTCTACGTTTTTGTAATTTATACCCCGATTGACAAAGTTGAACAATAGTATTCCAGCAAAGACGAATCGCTGGCAACCCCTCATCACACCTCAGCAGCTATAGACGCTGGTCAGGTCAGTGGTCCCATGAGCCAACACTCTGGTCAGGAGGGAACCACTGCCGTTCCACCAGCCCAGGTATTCTGCTGCGGGGAAGCAACTTCACTCTCTCCAAAGTTAGGAGGTGGTGGGAGGAAGCCTCCTCATAGCAGACGTTATGTCCAATCTATTTCGGGTGTAGCGGTGACAGAGTGGTTAGCACTGCTGCCTCACAGAGCGAGGGACCCGGGTTCGGTTCCCGGCTTGTGTCACTGCCTGTGTGGAGGCTGCATGTTCTCCCCATGTCTGCATGGGTTTCCTCTGGTTTCCTCCCACAGTCTGAAAGACGTGCTGGTCAGGTGCATTGGCCATGCTAAATTATCCCTCAGTGTACCCGAACAGGAACCAGATTGTGGTGACCAGGGGATTTTCACAGTAACTTCATTGTAGTGTTAATGTAAGCCCGCTTGTGACACGAATAAATATATTTTAATCTGTTGCAATCACCGACCAGGAACTCCAATGGCAGCGAGAATAGGATAGTAACTGGCTCCAGCTTGACCGATAGTGGATCAGTGTGTTTTCTGAGAGAAGCGATGGTGTCTGCCTATGACATAAACCGTGGTCATTTACTGAGGTCTCACACTGAAGGTCTTCTCTTTAATACACAGCAGAAACACTCCTGAGACTCGGCAGAGCAACCTATTAGAGTAATCAATTACAGGTGAGAAAACAAACAACACACTGCAATGCTGGCGCTAAGAAGGAGCAATGATTGGATTTGATTTGATTTATTATTGTCACATGTGTTAGTATACAGCGAAAAACATTGTTTCTTGCGCGCTACACGGAAAATGCATACCATTCATAGAGAAGGAAAGGAGAGAGTGCAGAATGTAGTGTTGCAGTCATGGCTAGCGTGTAGAGAAGGATCAACTTAACATAATAATAAAGTATTACATCATATATATATTACATGTTGTATGCGGCTACCTGAATATAAGGTCGGTTCATTCAAAAGTCTGACGGCAGCAGGGAAGAAGCTGTTCTTGAGTCGGTTGGTACGTGACCCCAGACTTTTGTATCTTTTTCCCGACGGAAGAAGGTGGAAGAGAGAATGTCCGGGATGTGTGGGGTCCTTGATTATGCCGGCTGCTTTTCCCGAGGCAGTGGGAAGTGTCGACAGAGTCAATGGGTGGGAGGCTGGTTTGAGTGATGGACTAGGCTTCGTTCACAACCCTTTATAGTTTCTTGCAGCCTTGGACAGAGCAGAAGCCATATCAAGCTGTGATACAACCAGAAAGAATGCTTTCTATGGTGCATCTGTAAAAGTTGGTGACAGTCGTAGCTCACATGCCAAATTTCTTTAGCCTCCTGAGAAGGTAGAGGTACCGGTGGGTTTTCTTAACTTTTGCATCGGTGTGGGGGGATCAGGGCAGGTTGTTGGTGATCTGGACACCTAGAACCCTGAAGCTCTCGATCATTTCCACTTCATTCCCAATTTTCAATGAAAATAGTGTTTCATTGTGATGAGAAATTCAGATCAGAAATAAGTTTCATGTTTTTCATTACGGTCTGTTTCATTACATTAAAGATACAATATAATTGCAATTTATTCAGGCTGTCAGTGGCGTGAATTATAGGCTAAATTTCCCCTTCGTGTCCCGGAATGTGTCGGTTCGAGGTGTTGGTGGGGTAATTATGTGGGGTTATGGGGATAGGGCCTGGGTGGGATTGTTGTTGGTGCAGACTCGATGGGCCGAATGGCCTCTTTCGCACTGTTGGGTTTCTGTGATACAAGTTATGATGAGTCTGTACTGACCACAATCCCACCCAGGCCCTATTTCCATAACCCCACGCATCCACCCTGATAGTCTCCCTGACAATCACGGGCAATTTTTAGCACGGCCAATGCACCCAACCTGCACATCATTGGACTGTGGGAGGAAAGTGAAGCACCTGGAGGAAACCCATGCAGACACGGGGAGAATGTGCGGACTCCACACAGAGGTCGGATTTGAACCAGGATCCCCGGCGCTGTGTGGCCCCTTTGAGAATGTTACTGATACAATGGTGTAAGACAGTCATACTCTGCTTTTCACACAGCGCTGATCAAGTTTCTAAAGCTTATTTATTCATGTAACAAGTAGGCTCACATTAACAGTGCAATGAAGTTACAGGGAAATTCCCCTAGTTGCCACACTCCGGCGCCTGTTCGGGTACACTGAGGGAGGATTTAGCATGATCAATGCAACTAAACAGCACGTCTTCTGGTCTGTGGGAGGAAACCGGAGCATACGGAGGAAACCCGTGCAGACATGGGGAGAACGTGCAGACTGCGCACAGGCAGTGACCCAAACCGGGGATCAAACCCGGGTCTCTGGCACTGTGAGGCAGCAGTGCTAACGATTGTGCCACCATGCCACCCATACATACAAAGAACAAAGGAAAGTACAGCCCTTCGGCCCTCGAATTCCCTACTCCCCCATGACTGTATCCAGCAGTCCAAACAGAAGGATGATGCTTTGGAACGTCCACATTATGGTAAATTCTCAACCTCAGCGTCTCCTGTATTGTGAATTCTCGCTTTATAAACAAGTGTGCTGCTCCCAACTGGTTCTCCGGCTCTTGGCTTCATGCGGAGCTTGTGACCTGGCAGAGGAATGAGCCAAGGTTACGATACACTTGGCGAGGATGAAGAAAGGGTTGTTGCAATGTATCGGAGAGACGAAAAGGATGGGGGAGCTGGCGCGAGATGGATTGAGGAATGATGTATTTTTCGGGGACTTGCCTTAATATTTCCCGGAATTAACCAGCAGTTTGTTGAACATTTCAACATTTACATGTCAACTGAACAGGAGAACGCTGCGTGGGAATGAAAGCAAATGGAATCAATAAATGAATACAAAAACAGAAAATGCTGGGAGATCTCAGCAGATCTGTCAGTATCTGTGGGGAGAGAATAGAGCCAATGTTTCACGTCTGTGTGACCCTTCCTCTGGGTCCATTCGTGAGACCATTTTGATGATAATGTAAGCCATGTTGTCAGTAAAGGAGACTACATCCTGAGGGTGTCATCCAAGGTAATCAATAATCAACAAAGAACAAGGGAAAGTACAGCACAGGAACAGGCCCTTCGGCCCTCCTAACCTATGCCGATCATGATGCCCTAACTAAACTACAAAGAACAACTTCTGCCCTTACTCGGGACTGTCCGGGGTGAGGACCTTAAAACGATCACTATTACTAAAGAGGTAGTGCTGGGTAGGCTAATGGAACTAAAGGTAGACAAGTCCCCTGGTCCGGATGGAATGCATCCCGGGATTCTAAAAGAAACGGCAGAAGTAATAGCAAATTCATTAGTTGTAATTTATCAAAATTCACTGGGCTCTGGGGAGTTGCCAGCTGATTGGAAAACAGCTAATGTAACGCCACTGTTTAAAATAGGAAGTAGACAAAAGGCAGGTCACTACAGGCCGGTTAGCTTAACATCCGTAGTTGGGAAAATGCTGCAATCTATCATTAAGGAAGACATAACAGGACACCTGGAAAAGAATGGTTCAATCATGCAGACGCAGCATGGATTGATTCTTAAAGGGAAAGCCATGTTTGACTAATTTATTGGAATTTTTTGAGGATACGACGAGTGCAGTTGACAGAGGGGAACCGGTGGATGTTGTATAAATAGATTTCCAGAAGGCATTCGATAAGGTGCCTCACAAAAGGTTGCTGCATAAGATAAAGGTACACGGAGTTGGGGGTAAAGTGTTAGCGTGGATTGAGGATTGGCTATCTAACAGAAAGCAGAGAGTCGGAATAAATGGGTGCTTTTCCGGTTGGCAATCAGTGACTAGTGGCGTGCCGCAGGGATCGGTGCTGGGGCCTCAACTATTTACCATATCCATCGACGATCTGGAGGAGGGGAGCGAGTGTAGGGTAACAAAGTTTGCGGATGACACAAAGATGAGTGGGAAAGCAAATTGCGGGAGGACACAGAGAGTCTGCAGAGAGATTTGGATCGGTTAAGTAAGTGGGCAAGGATCTGGCAGATGGAGTATAACGTTGGTAAGTGTGAGGCTATCCACTTTGGAAGGAATAATAGTAAAATGGACTCTTATTTAAACGGTGAAAAATTACAACATGCTGCTGTGCAAAGGGACCTCAGTTTGCAGGTGCAGCGGGTAATCAAGAAGGCAAATGGAATGTTGGCCTTTATCGCGAGAGGGATGGAGTATAAAAGCAGGGAGGTCATGCTGCAACTGTACAGGGTACTGGTGAGGCCGCACCGAGAGTACTGTGTACAGTTTTGGCCCCCATATTTAAGAAAGGATATATTAGCTTTGGAGGGGGTACAGATAAGGTTCAACAGGTCGATTCCGGAGATGAGGGGGTTAGCTTATGAGGAGAGATTGAGGAGACTGGGCCTGTACTCATTAGAGTTTAGAAGGTTGAGGGGAGATCTTATTGATACATAAAAGTTAATGAAGGGGCTAGACAGGGTAGAAGAAGCGAGGTTATTTCCACTTACAATGTAAACAAGAACTCGGGGGCTTAGCCTCAAAATATGGGGGAGTCAATTTAGAACAGAGTTGAGGAGGAACTTCTTCTCCCAGAGTGAATCTTTGGAATGCTCTGCCCAATGAAGCAGTCGTGGCTACCTCGTTAAATGTGTTTAAGTCACAGATAGATATATTTTTAACCATTAAGGGAATTAAGGGTTAGTGGGAGCGGGCGGGTAAGTGGAACAGAACCCACTATCAGATCAGCCATGATCATATTGAATGGCGCAGCAGGCCAGATGGCCTACTCCTGCTCCTATTTCTTATGTTCTTATGTTCTAACATTACAGTCTATTGTTGTCAGATTCTGATCCAGTATTGTAACATCCCGTTCTATTATTCCCCGATCCTGATCCAGTATTGGAACATTCCAGTCTATCGTTCTCAGATTCTGATACATTATGGGAACATTGCAGTCTATTGTTCTCAGATTCTGATCCTGTATTGGAACAGTACAGTGTATTGTTCTCAGATTCTGATACATTATGGGAACATCCCGGTCCATTGTTCCCTGACTCTGATCCATTATTGGAACATTGCAGCCTACTGTTCTCAGAATCTGATCCATTGTTGGAACATCCCGGTCGATTGTTCTCAGATTCTGATCCAGTATTGGAACATTACATTCTATTGTTCTCAGATTCTGATCCAAGTATTGTAACATCCCAGTCATTTGTTCCCAGATTCTAATCCGTATTGGAACATTACAGCTTATAGTTCTCAGATTCTGGTCAATTATTGGAACGTTGCAGTCTATTGTTCTCAGGTTCTGAACCAGTATTGGAACATTGCAGTGTATGGATCTTAGAATCTTATCCATTATTGGAACATCCTGGTCCATTGTTTCCAACTTCTGATCCATTATTGGAACATTCCAGTCTATTTGCCTCAGATTCTGAACCAGTGTTGGAAAATTACAATCTATTGTTCCCAGATTCCGATCCATAATGGAACATCCATTGATATTGTTCCCAGACTCTGATCCAGTATTGGAACTTTACAGTCTATTGTGCTCAGATTCTGATCCAGTATTGGAACATTGCTGTCTATTGCTCTCAGTTTCTAATCCAGTATTGGAACATTGCAGTCTTTTGATCTCAAATTCTAATCCAGTATTGGAACATTACAGTCGATTGTTCTCAGATTCTGATCCATTATAGGAAAATTGCAGTCTATTGTTCCCAGATTCTGAACCAGGATTGGAACATTACAACCTATTGTTCTCAGATCCGATCCATTATTCGAACATTGCAGTCTATTGTACTCAGATCCTGGTCCTTTAGTGCAACTTTACAGTCTATTGTTCTCAGATTCTGATCCAGTATTTGTAAGAGGGAGGTCGTGCCTTTCAAAATTGGTGGAGTTTATTGAGGAAGTAACAAAAACAATTGACGAAGGAAGGGCTGTGGATGTCGTCTCTATGGATTTCAGTAAGGCATTTGACCAAGTCCCTCATGGCAGGTTGGTTAAGAAGGTTAAGGCTCATGGGATACAAGGAGAGGTGGCCAGATGGGTAGAGAACTGGCTTGGCCACAGGAAGAAGTTTAACAAAACCAGGTTAAAGTCCAACAGTTTATTTGGTAGCAAAAGCCACACAACCTTTCGGAGCTCCAAGCCCCTTCCTCAGGTGAGGGCTCCGAAAGCGTTTGTGGCTTTTGCTACCAAATAAACCTGTTGGACTTTGACCTGGTGTTCTTAAACGTCTTATTGTTTTTACCCCAGTCCACCGCCAGCATCTCCACATCTTGGCCACAGGAGACAGAGGGTAGCAGTCGAAGAGTCTTTTTCCGGCTGGAGGTCTGTGACTTTATAGTCTATTGCCCTCAGAATCTGATCCAGTATTGAAACATTGCAGTCGATTGTTCTCAGAATCTGATCCTTTATTAGAACATCCCGGTCCATTTTTCCGACATTGCCATCCATTATTGGAACATGATAGTCTATTGTTCACGGATTCTGATCCATTATTGGAAAATTGCAGTCTATTTTTCTCAGATTCTGATCCAGTATTGGAACATTGCAGTCTATTGTTCTCATAATCTGATCCATTATTAGAGCATCCCGGTCCATTGTTCCCACATTGTCATCCATTATTGGAACACTACAGTGTATTGTTCTCAGTTTCTCATCCATTATTGGAAAATCCCTTTCCATTGTTCCCAGACACTGAACCAGTATTGGAACATTACAGTCTAATATTCTCCGATTTTGGCCCAGTATTGGGACATTACAGTCTAATATCCCGTTTCACTGTACTGGGGAATTTTTATTCAGTGTCCAGATATCATTAGAACGACTAATGTATTTCTGAAAATGCAAACTTCGCAAAGGTAAAATGACTCAGTTTAAAAGAGTAATCACATTGATTTAAAATTAGTGTATTAAAACATAGAAAAATCTAACATGACATACACAAAGACAGTGCAATAACTTCGGCCAAATGGATACCTCAGACACACCGGGCAGCACAACAGTGCCACAGGGCATCTCAACATATCCCGTCTTTCGTGATAAAACACTTTTTAAATCTTTGGTTCACGCCAGTCATTAGCTAAATTTATTATTGATATGGCAATCCAATCATGACAGTATAGTTCCAATCAATTACGATTTGCCACCTTAAATAATGGCTTCTCATTATTTCATAGAAATCATAGAAACCCTACAGTGCAGAAGGAGGCCATTCGGCCCATCGAATCTGTACCGACCACAATCCCACCCAGGCCCCACCCCCACATATTTTACCTGCTAATCCCTCTAACCTACGCATCCCAGGACTCTAAGGGGCATTTTTTTTTTAACCTGGCCTATCAACCTAACCCGCACATCTTTGGACTGTGGGAGGAAACTGCAGCACCCGGAGAAAACCCATGCAGACACGAGGAGAATGTGTAAACTCCACACAGACAGTGACCCGAGCCAGGAATCGAACCTCGGTCCCTGGAGCTGTGAAGCAGCAGTGCTAACCACTGTGCTACCGTGCCGCCCCGTTAGTCATGTTTGACTAACAGAAGTCTCCCTCTTAGCATAGGTTACTTCCTGGTTGCAAAGGTATATACAAACTATGTGTTGCTTAACTCAGCGTTGACGATATGCCAGGACTTGGTATAATGCCCAATGTGGGCCCTGCATGACATCTTTCCCCAGCCCAAATCCAGGCGTGATTCGTGCACAATGTATCATGGAATGGTCTTTTTATCAAGATGTATTTTGCATGTATTTGCTTGCATGAATTGTTTCCACAATGCAACTTACAAAGTTTTAAATCAAAATGTTGTGGAATGCTGCATCCTTTCACCGAAATTCCTGATATCGTTCACCACAGTGCAGACAAACTGCACGTCATAATGAGGTTAAAATCATTCAATTATATAATGTGCATTGCTCATGATTCAATTTCAATTTAAATTATTTCACATGTAATCGACTATTTCGAATCCTCTGGTTGGGTAAGATTGATTTTAAGTCTCTCTCTATCCTATCTGTTAGCTGCTACTGTCTGTAAATCCCTTCTACATGCAGCATTCGTGAGCCCGCACAGGATTTAAGTGAAGGGGAATACGCAGGATAATTATTGCTTGTTGGATTTATACATTGCACGGCTGACATGTTTGGAAGCCATTTATAGTTCTTCCCGGACATTATTGCATCCGTTATTCAGGAGCCTGTCCAAAAATCAACAATCTTCAACGTTCAAGCATTTCCTTCCATCTAATGTCAGAAACGAGGATGTTCACTGATGACTGCCCAAGTTCAATCATATTCATGGAACATCATGTAATAAAGCATTCTATGTCAAAATGCAAGACAGTACAACTTAACCGCCTCTCCTGAAACTCAATGGTGTTGCTATCACCACATCCCCACTACTTGCATCCTTGGGGTTACTATTGATCAGAACGTCAACTGGACGCGATGCACACTACCGACGCTCAGTAGCTTTCTACAAATGCTATGCATAAATTCACCAAAGTGCCTGAGACAACAGCCTGTGGTTTCCTCCCACAGTCTGAAAGATGTGCTGGTTCGGTGCATTAACCCGAACAGACGCCGGAATGTGGCGATTCGGGGATTTCACAATAACGTCATTGCACTGTTAGTGTAAGCCTTGCTTGTGACTAATAAGTATACTTAAACAACGCACGGCCACTTCGATCTAGATGGACAAAGGAAACAAATACATGGGAGCGCCATCACTTGCAAGTTCCCCTTCAAGCCGCTCACCGTCCTGACTTGGAAATATATCGCTGTTCCTTCACAGTCGCTGGGTTAAAATCTGGAATTCCCTCCCTAACGGCATTGTGGGTCAACCCACAGCCCGTGAACTGCAGCGTTCAGAGAGGACAGACCGCCACCACTTTCTCGAGGGCAACTAGGAATGGACAATAAATGCTGGCCAGCCAGTGCTGCCCATGTTTCACAGGTGAATAACACAAACGTAAACTCTTCGGATAACAGTGATCAAGTTCAAAACAAAATTACTCAGGTATCGAAGTCAGTAATGGAGTATAAGAAAACAATAGATGTGCCTGGAAATTTTGAACTTACGAATTGTTAACCAGAACGGCTGATGTCGCAAAGTGATCATACTGTGTCAGGGAAATTTTAAAATATATATTTGTCAGTGACGACAAACAAGATGTCACAGTTAGAAGATAGTCAAATGATCGTTTTCCCCTTTATTTTGACTAATTCTGATGCTCATAAGCTGCTTTGCTGAGATTTGAACCCACATCCGCACATCAGTTCCCTGGGTCCCATGTTTACTCGTCCAGCCACCGACCCAATGGGCGGGGGCTGGGAGTTGGGGTCGGTGGCTATCGGTTCAGACATTTCTGCTGATACTACAATTATCACAAAGGTGATTGAGTAACGAGTGCATTCACCATTGTCATGGGATGTTCCAAGAGTCTGGTGCACCCAAATGAAGAAGGGTATCTTGGTAAATTTCCAACATCTTATGTTCACTAGTCGGACGTTTCCCGGTGTCGCTGAGATTTATCATATTGCTAATTGGGAGGACAACTGTGCACGAGAAGATGCAGAAGGATTCGATATTTTCATGTTCACCAACACAAACTTCTCAAATTATAGGAAGTAAACGTAATCTCCTTCCTCTTGCCAATTAGAATATTGTTAAAGAAAAATATTGTTGATTTAAATTCCAAGCTCGTTGCCTAATGATATCAAAGGTGTTACTGATTGAATGAGATGTCCCACTCCAGAACTGATTTTCTCTGGCGCATAGATTAGGGTTTGCAGAGAGATTTCCAATCAGTGCATCCTTGACCAGACGTGACCAACTGTTCATGTTACATAATTTCCATGATGCAGCTGTTATTGATAGGCCACAACTTATTGTCCATCACAAATTGTGTTCATGAAGGTCGTGCTGTGAAAAACTCTTTGGGGTGGAATTTCCAGATATTTACCCAGTGACAGAGAAGGAAACAGTAATATTTTTGCAAGTCAGAATAGTGTGTCTAAGTGGAGGGGAGCGCGGTAATTGTTGCTCCCAAAGCTCTGTTTCCCTTATCGATCGAGCTGAAGGTTGCTGTGTATTTTGAATCTGCGGTTTAATGAGCGAGTTCCTGGAGCACACTCTGTTCATGTTAGGCACTGCTGTACTGACTCATGACTGATAGGGTAAATTATTTATTGCAGGGTTAGCATTCAAGCGGGCCATTTTGTCTTGATGGAACCGAGCATCCTGAGTGATCCTGGAGCTGCAATCGTCCACACAAATGGGGAATATTGTATCACGCCCGTGCTCTTTGCATGTAAGATGGTTGAGAGTGTTGGGGGCAAGGTGGGGGGATTACAGGCAGATGTTATTTTGGAAGGTTAATAAACTGTGCCGTTCTCAGATAGCTCTGTTCGTTTGCAAATGCAGCTGGAATGTTCAGGACTGTTTAGTGTCATTTGATGGTGCAACAACAAGAATTAATGAGGGAGAAAATGTGTAGAATGACAATTGGTCAGATTTACAGCAACCCACATTGATGTAGAATTGGAACTAATATTGCCGTATTCCAGAGCTGTTTGAACTAAAAGCAATGTATTTTATCCCTTGAAAACTTGAGTAGAGATCAGGACACTGGTGATACAAATGAATGACAGTCTCACTCCAATGCAGTTATGTTTTAATAAATATTTAGAATGTGGAGCCGTTAACACGTCTGTAACTTTACAGAATGGTTCTTTATTTAGCGCGTCATTTTCAAGCCGTTAAATATGCTTTCAAAAATGTTGCAGATGGCATATGAGTGTGATAAGCAAAGGAGATCGTAGAATCATAGACTCGTGCATACGTAGGCCATTCGGGACATCGAGTCAGCACCGACCACAATCCTTGCAAAACCAGAGCACCTGTTATAATCTTGAAAGGAATGAAATAGCTGTGTCATCAACTTGACATTCCATACCACTGTTCATTCACCGTGATAACATGGTAACATTTCCTCGCCTGAATCTGTTCCCAAGGCATAAATCCCAGCTTTGCTCTGCCACAGTGCCGACAGCCCTCGCAACTGGTCTTTACATAGTCACACATCCCAGCCTCCTTCCCATTAGTGAAACTCCTGCCCCACACGCCTGCTTGTCAGCATATAACTAGGCAGCATCTGCGCTGTCAACAGTTCTGTGCCACACCATCATACAGATTGCACACGGAAATCTTCGAATCATTCTTTCTTTGTGTGTGTGTCGATGTGACCAGATGTGCAGGTGAGGGTAGCGTAGTTGAACGAGTCTATTTAGATTTTTCTAAAGATTTTGGCAAGTTTCCACATGGTAGACTTATGAACAAGACAAATGCGCAAGAGATACAAGGTAATTGCGTAAGGTGGATACAAAACTGGCTTATTTGTAGGAGCGAGAGCATAAATAATGAATTGTGCTTTAGTGACTGAAGAACAGCGTCCAGTGTCGTACCACAGGAAGCTTTGCTTTGCCCCCGATTATTCATCATTTATATAAAGAGCAGATATGGCTAACTAGGGCTCGGATTCATAAGTTCGTGGATGATGGAAAGGGTGTTTAACAGTGAGATTGTACGTCCTTGGCTACAGACAGATATGGTTGGTACAGTCAAATGTGCATATAAGTGGCAGATGGCTTACAACCCTGAAACGTGTGAGGTGATTAAATTTAGGAGTAGTTTCACAAGGACGCATTGAATGAACTGAGTAACATTATTAAGTTCTGAGGAAAAAATGGGAACTTGGTTCTTTTTGCCGATCGATCTCTGCAGGTGGAAAGGCATCTTAGAGGAATGTCGAAAAAAAGCATAGTGGACAATGGCATTCTCGAATCAAGGCATAGGTTACTAAATTATTAATGTTTTGCTGGAGTTTATAAGAACTTCGGAAAGGCCGCAGCTGGTGTACCGTATTGAATTCAGCTCGACCCTTTATAGATATTATGTAATTGCACTGCTGCGGGTGCAGAGGAGATTCGCCATCTTGTTGCCTGGGATTCAAATTTTTAATTATGAAGAGAGGGTGGATAGACTTGGGTTGATTTCGTTATTGCAGCGAAAACTGAAGAACGACATTGTAGACGTGTGCAACATTATCTGCGGCATGGAGAGGCTGGAGAGAGAATAGCTGTTCCCCTGAGTTGAATCGACAGTCACGTGGGTTCAACGTCAGAGGCACGATGTTAAGGGGCAACGTGAGGGGGAAAATAACCAGAGTGTGGTGAGAGCCTGGAATGCTTCGCATCATCGTGCGGCTGAGGCCGTTTGCTTCACATTCTTTCAAATGACTCTGAATGAACACTTTGTGCACCTTACCATTCAGAATTATGACCCAAGTGCTGGTAACTGGGATTAGCAATTTTTCACGTGTCCCTGCAGTCTGAATGGGCAGAAGTGTCCCTTCCTCTCTGTGTCATTCTGATTCTGTGAACAGGGCACTTCTCTCCACCAGCTACACCACTCCCACCCTTTGCTGCCTTTCAGACAGGCACCAATCAATGGTTGGTTCCAATGTGAATAGATTTTAGCACACACTTCTCACAATTAAATTATTTAATGGATTTAGAAATTCGAGTTAGTGGATATGTGAACACATTTTTCAACTGATCACTGTACTTGGAGTGCATCAATGCAGAAATACAAGTGTGTGTGCAGCAATTTCAAAGTTGCAACACGAATCCGAAGTCCAGCACATTTAATTTTCGATCAATTTGTTTAAATGTTCGAAAAATGGCATGTGGGTCTTTTTAGAATAAATCACAAACTCTGCCCATAACTGGATAACATTGGCAGAAATAGCAAAAAGTAAAATGGTGGATTTTCTTTGATTCTACATCTCTGGGTCATTGGGACTCTCACCGCTGCTTTGAGCTCGATATCGCCTGCAGAATCTGCTCGCTCTTAACATGTGTCTGATTGTGCAAGCAATGAACACCAAAATCAGTGCGAAAGGGATACGAGGTGTTACGATGTAATAAACCCAAGATATTCAATTACTAGGCGGCATAGGTTCAAGGTGTGAGGGGCAAGGTTTAAAGGAGATGTACGAGGCAGATTTTTTACACAGAGAGTAGGGGGTGCCTTGAACTTGTTGCCGGGAGTGGGAGTGGAAGCGAATACGGTAGTGACTTTTAAGGAGCATCGTGACAAGTACATGAATAGGATGGGATTAGAGGGATATGTTCCCCAGAAGGGTAGCGGGTTTTAGTTAAGTCGGGCAGCATGGTCGGTGCAGGCTTGGAGGGCCGAAGGGCCTGTTCCTATGCTGTAATTTTAGAAACATAGAAACATAGAAAAACGACAAGTTATGCAGAACATATCCCTACCTTCTAGGCCTACCTATAACCCTCCATCCTATTAAGTCCCATGTACTCATCCAGTAGTATCTTAAAAGTCCCTATTGAGTTTGCCTCCACCACCACTGACGGCAGCTGATTCCACTCGCCCACCAACCTCTGTGTGAAAAGCATCCGCCTAAAATTTCCCCTGTACCTACCTCCCAGCACCTTAAACCTGTGTCCTCTCGTAGCAACCATTTCCACCATGGGAAAACGTCTCTGAGAGTCCACCCGATCTATGCCTCTCAACATCTTATATACCGCTATTAGGTCTCCTCTCATCCTACGTCTCTCCAAAGAGAAAAGAGCGAGCTCCCTCAGCCTATCCTCATAAGGCATGCCACTCAATCCAGGCAACATCCTTGTAAATCTCTTCTGCACCCTTTCAATCTTTTCCACATCCTTCCTGTAATGAGGCGAACAGAACTGAGCACAGTACTCCAAGTGGGGTCTGACGAGGGTCTTATATAGCTGCATCATTATCCCCGGACTCCTGAACTCAATCCCTCGATTGATAAAGGCCAGCGCACCATCCGCCTTCTTAACCACCTCCTCCATCTGCGGGGCCGATTTTAGAGTCCTATGGACCCGGACCCCAAGGTCCTTCTGAACCTCTACAGAACTAAGAGTCTTTCCCTTTATATTGTACTCCTTCGTCCCATTTCACCTGCCAAAATCGACCACTACGCATTTATCTGGTTTGAAGTCCATCTGCCACTTCTCCGCCCAGTCTTGCATCCTATCTATGTCCCTCTGCAAATTCTGACATCCCTCCAGACTATCCACCACCCCACCAACCTTCGTGTTGTCGGCAAACTTACCAACCCATCCCTCCACTTCCTCATAGAATCATAGAATCATAGAAACCCTACAGTGCAGAAGGAGGCCATTCGGCCCATCGAGTCTGCACCGACCACAATCCCACCAAGCCCTACCCCCACATATTTTACCCGCTAATCCCTCTAACCTACGCATCCCAGGACTCTAAGGGGCAATTTTTTTTAACCTGGCCAATCAACCTAACCCGCACATCTTTGGACTGTGGGAGGAAACCGCAGCACCCGGAGGAAACCCAAGCAGACACGAGGAGAATGTGCAAACTCCACACAGACAGTGCCCCGAGCCGGGAATCGAACCCGGGACCCTGGAGCTGTGAAGCAGCAGTGCTAACCACTGTGCTACCGTGCCACCCCAGGTGATTTATGAAAATGACAAACAGCAAGGGTCCCAGAACAGATCCCTTGGGCACACCACTGGTGACCGACCTCCATTTAGAAAAAGACCCATCTATACCCACTCTCTGCCTCCTTTGGGCAAGCCAGTTCTGGATCCACAGGGCAGCAGCACCTTTGATCCCATGCCCTCTCACTTTTTCTCGAAGCCTTGCATGGGGGACCTTTTCGAACGCCTTGCTAAAATCCATATAAACTACATCTACCGCCTTCCCTTCGTCAATGTGTTTAGTCACATTTTCGAAGAACTCCACCAGGCTCGTCAGGCACGATCTGCCTTTGACAAAGCTTTGCTGAGTATTCTTGAGCATACTAAACCTCTCTAAATGTTCAGAAATCCTGTCCCTCAGAATCCTCTCCATCATCTTACAAACCATGGGGGTTAGACTCACCGGTCGGTACTTTCCTGGTCTATCCCTATTCCACTTCTTGAAAATAGGAAACACATCCGCAATCCTTTCGTAGTTATTTGTTCTTTGTTTTGATATGACTAGTAATAAGACTGTACGGAATGCCACAGAATCATATTGTTGATGCAAAAGAATAAAGACCTGTTGATGCAAGTCACTAGGGTATATTTCTTTTAACAATTCAATCAATTACTGTTCCGGACACACAGCTGACTTTTCCTCGGTGCAGTATTTACTTTTCAGCTTCCTGCAATGAATGGCCACAACGTGACAGAAGGTGAATATTAGGGTGAACTACACAGAACAGTCCGTGGCCGTTTTCATGAGGGCAGCAAGAATATTACACGCAGACATGGACCACAACACGTGAAAGACTGTGAAATATAAGCAAGCGGAATCTGCTTCAATATGACATTGAGGATAATGACAAGTGTTTGCAATTTCAGAAAATCCCAACAGGTGATTATTATACCGGGAGCTGCCTTACATCAATTAACTCCATCTCCCATCCGAATTATTTGAACTTCTGCTTTCACAATTCGTACTTGCAAATCATCTTTTAAATTGTGTTATCCCTCCGCTGCTTCCAACAAGATTTCTCTTTCACGTTTTACACCTCTGCCTTCAAGTTTCCTTTCCCTGAACAAATTCCACATCCAACCACCGAATTCCACTCATGTTTGACATAATATCACCAATTTTGTAGTAACTTCTCGCTACTTTAAGACTACTGCAGATGTCTTTCTGGTTTCTCACGACCCGATATTGTACCAACACCCTGTGACTTGACTGAACACGTTTCTGTTCTGGTTGCTCATTTGCTCTGTTGTTTTAACTCAAGACTTCTCGGATACTTGCCTTGAATTATTTCTTTTTTTTGACGACCTGAATTTTAGGTTTTCGACATGATTATTTTGAACGATTCTTCCATAGCATTCATTTTCGTTTAGCAAGGTTGAAATATACCACCTTTAGCGTTCTAACATCAACCCCTTTCAGTAGAACCGAGAGAGATGCTATCTGTTCCATGTATGCAATCAAATTAGCTATACTAAAGCTTAAACGGTTCTCGACGTCACAAGTCCATAGCTGCTAAGCAACATTGCTGGGGTCTTTGCTTTTCAAGCCATACCTCTCTCGAAGTGCAATATAGACTCAGTTCGAATTGCAAAGAACCCTCATGCATACCAACATATTTTCGACCATGAACCAAACTACACATTTCAGGCACAGGGACATTGATTGAAAAATATTTAGAGCTATACCTAATTTCAAATGTTTTGCAATACTAACATAAATCTCTTAAAAATACATTTAGTTCCCTAACAATGGCAAATCCCTGTTACTCAGTTTTCTCGTATCATTTAATGAGCTCTGCAAGTCTGGAAAAGGGATATTTCAGTACATCTGTCAATTGTTGCCTGAACCTTGACTGGGTTATGGCATAAATGCCAGTATTGGTGCAGCAACTAAGAAGTTGCAGCATAGATCCCAATTTCACCAGAAAATATGGTGTATTATTAAAAATGATTCCAAGATATCTCATCCGAGTCTGTATGGAAACAAAAACCAACAACGCCCATAAAAGAACAAAATTGGCTGAGATGGCAAACAGTAAAATAATTGATTTCTCCCGATTCTGCATCTTGGGGTCTTTGTGAGTCTGCTCATTGCTGTGAGCCTGGAGTCTCCTGTGGGCTCGACTGCTGATTAAAATGTGCCTCACAGTGAAAACGTTGAGCAATACAATCAGAGCACATGGGGTGCAGGGTGTTAGAATGTAATGGAGGAACTCGATTGATCCCCAGAGCAGAGAAGTAATAAGACCAATCTGCAGGCCACAAAACCATAGTCTTCTCGTAAAAGAATAGGAACCTGTTAAAATAAAACACCAGAAAATGTTTTTTTAAACAGCTCAACCCGGTCACTGTTCCCAGTGTCACGGTTGCCGTTTTCACAGTGCAATATTTAGTTTTCAGTTTTCCACAACATATAGCCACAAATCGATCAAATGTGAAGATTACTGTGAACCAGACAGAACAGTCCGTGGTTATATGAATAAATGCGGTGTGGATATTACACACTGGGAGGGCTCGGAGCAAATCAAAGAACTGTAGCAGGTAAACAAGTGGTATCTGCTTCAATATCACATCGAAGATAACGACAAGTGTATCCGCCGTTGCCATGGCCAACAGGTAGCAATTGACACATTTGCTGAGACCAGAATTTCCACGATTTAATATGAAGATCGTCAATAGGTTAGCTACAAGGGAGAGAAAGAAACAACAGACTTAATATCAGGTGTATTGCAAATTAAGCACTTTGATCTAATAATGCAATTTCAACTAATACTCTATTCAGTGACGTCTTGGATTTATCTGTATCTGTGCAAACACAATGAAAGTCAATTGTCCATTGAAATGTAATCAATAAGTAGGAGTGGATTAGCAAATTTGCTGATGACACCAAAGTCGGTGGTGTGGTAGACAGTGAGGAAGGGTGTCGTAGTTTGCAGGAAGACTTAGACAGGTTGCAATGTTGGGCCGAGAGGTGGCGGATGGAGTTTAATGCGGAGAAGTGTGAGGTGATTCACTTTGGTAGGAATAACAGATGTGTTGAGTATAGGGCTAACGGGAGGACTTTGAATAGTGTGGAGGAGCAGAGGGATCTAGGTGTATGTGTACATAGATCCCTGAAAGTTGGGAATCAAGTAGATAAGGTTGTTAAGAAGGCATATGGTGTCTTGGCGTTTATTGGTAGGGGGATTGAATTTAGGAGTCGTAGCGTTATGTTGCAACTGTACACAACTCTGGTGCGGCCGCACTTGGAGTACTGTGTGCAGTTCTGGTCCCCACATTACAGGAAGGATGTGGAGGCTTTGGAGAGGGTGCAGAGGAGGTTTACCAGGATGTTGCCTGGTATGGAGGGGAGATCCTATGAGGAGAGGCTGAGGGACTTGGGATTGTTTTCGCTGGAAAGGCGGCGGCTAAGAGGGGATCTTATTGAAACATATAAGATGATTAGAGGTTTAGATAGGGTGGATAGTGATAGCCTTTTTCCTCTGATGGAGAAATCCAGCACGAGGGGGCATGGATTTAAATTGAGGGGGGGTAGTTATAGGACCGATGTCAGGGGTAGGTTCTTTACCCAGAGAGTGGTGAGGGATTGGAATGCCCTGCCAGCATCAGTTGTAAATGCGCCTAGTTTGGGGGCGTTTAAGAGAGCCGTAGATAGATTCATGGACGAAAAGAAATTGGTTTAGGTTTTTTTTTTTGTAACTGGTCGGTGCAACATCGTGGGCCGAAGGGCCTGTTCTGCGCTGTAATGTTCTATGTTCTATGTTCTACTGTCCCCATTAAACACTCCCAGGTCAAATACAGCACGGGATTCAATACAGAGTAAAGGTCCCTCGACACTGTCTCCATCAAACACTCGCAGGACAGGGACAGCACGGGGTTCGAAACAGAGTAAAGCTCCCTCGACACTGTCTCCATCAAACACTCGCAGGACTGTCGCCAGCTCAACAAAAAATCCTTTAAATGGGAGTTCTCAATACCCAGAACTATGATGACTTAGTAGAATGGGCATCTGGAATTAGAGACGGACCAGATGAGAAACCATACCCACGAATAAAACAGGAAAATGTTAGTGCAAACAATGGAGGAGCTAAACCCAAAGGGTGCGTGCTACAATTGTGGGAAACCGGGTCACTTTTTCAGAGTCTGTATGGCTCAGACGCGGGGTGGAATGAAGGCCCCTACCTGCCAGTTTTGTAATGGGGGGGGGGGGGCACAGAGGGGCAATAAGGGGCAGCCCCCGCGAGTTTGGGTAAGATTCTACGTGTCTGCACAATGTGAACTGCTGGTGAACACGGGAGCCTCTATATCTATCACTGACATACCCTTATCTGTAACGAATAAAATGAACTATGTAAAATGAATTAATGGACAGAAGACCCCTGTCTGCTCAAGAGAAACAAGACAAAGAAGATAGAAGTATTGTTAATGCATCAGTTAGCTGGACTAGTTGAGCAAGTAGTCGACTCTACTAAAAGGTGGACTGAAAATAAAGAAAAGATTAGACAGTTAGAATCCAGAGTAAGGGAACTGGAGAAACAAAACCATGTGTTAGAAGAAAAGCAATGGAGAGAGGAAACTGTTCCTACCTCCTAATGAGTCCACAAAACAGGAACCAACCGCTCCTCCAGAGGAGTGGGAAGCGCCAGAACGCAGCTTAGCGCCAGTAACCCGAAGGGGAACAGATGCAAAGCCAAAGGCAAATTATAAACCCTTCACCCCAGATGAGAGACAGCAAATAATGGTTTCCCTGGGTAAATTACAACCTAGAAGCGCAAACACTAAATTCTGGGAAGAATTAGATACAACCTGAGTCAGACACCAATTACACCTGAGACGTACACTAGCTGGTCAGGGCAGCCTGTCCAACGGATAAGTGGAGGCAGGTAGCAGGTGGAACCGCCGCTCCTCCAGCACAGGATTATAGTGGGAGACATGTAGACACAGGTATTCGTCCTAACATTGGAGATAGATGCCCGACAGACACTCCTCACCCAGTTTAAAGCAGAGATTGAGAGGGTATTAGGAAATGCTCCCACTCACTGGTGCAGAAATACCACAACAAAACAGTTAAGAGGGGAATAGTGCACGATAAAGAGGGATCAGTGTATGTGATAATGAGGGAAACACTAAGACTTGGGAAATGTTGAAGTGGGAATGTGAGAAGTATGAGAATGACAAAAGAGATAGAAAAGAACAAGAGAGACTGCAAAGGAAAGACGAGACCGTGAAAAATGACTAGAACGGCAAGCCGAACAAAGGAAAAAAAAAACCAGGAGGTATCTGGTTTGCCAATGTGGTTCCAAAATACTGATATGGGTGAACAGGAGGAGGAGCATTGGTGAAACAGACCCAGTGCCGCTGCAAAGACAGAAGGGACTCAAATCAGGCTAAATTGGTTCGTCTCAAGTGTGATAGGCCAAAGAGGAGAGTAAAGGTTTAAAAGAAACAAGCAGGCTGTGTACATGGCTCTGTACGGCACAGAGAGAGAGAGAGAGAGAGAGAGGATGTAATTGCGCGATCGAGAGCCTCATGTGGTGGAATAGGGTATAGCAGATCAAAGTAAATTGCTTCTCTGCGTGCAAGTTGAATAGATTACTTTTCCTCAGTTGAAATGTTACGAAAGTGCAATTGAGACCAGGAGCTGTTGAAGCCTGGAGTGTTTGTTACAGGCAGTGGATGCAATGCTTTGCACCTTGGTTTAGCCTCGGGGGGCTGGGGAAGTGTTAAAACTGTTAGAGATTAAAGTGATAAGATTTCTTGAATTTACTTCTGTTTTGAGCTTAATTACAGTTTGGAGGACAGAAGAATAAAATCGACCGTCTTAATCAACGTTCTGTATTATTTTTAAATGTTTTACTTTCTTTAATGTTTTCATGTTCAGAAAGGATTTTAACCTTGGAAGGGACCATGTGCTCTTTCCTTTGTCTTGAAGTCGAAATTATAAGAGAGTTAGTTGAGAAGTTAGGGAAAAAAATAAGTAATTTTGTGGAGAAGTAGAAAAGTGTGAACAAAAGAATGAGGCAAATATACTGTCTGTGAGTCAGTTTAAGGTATATCAAGTTAGTGAAATGAATCGTAGTTCTGATTACTCCAAGTTCCAGCCGGAGGTTAATTAATTAGAACCTCAGTTGTCAATGCAGATAAGGATGTTGTCGTTAAGTATTTTTAATCTGCATTTGTTGCCAAACATTGCTAAACTTTGTAAAAACATGGATTGTTGAAACTTGTGTTGCCATCAACTGGCCAACAGTCCTTTTACTCGTTCGAAATAACATTTGGAAATTCAAGGCTTGTATTATGTTGTTTCGTTAACATGCACAAATTACATCGTCTAACATTGATGATCGTTCTGACGAGCCCATCCAATGGAAAACCTGACTACACTAGTAACACCAAGGCAAATTGCCCAGTTAGAATGCAGTATTAAGGTCCACAGAATATAGTGATTTACGAACGTCTGATAGTTTAGTATTCTGTAACTGGTTAAAATTATGTACTGCCGTTGGAATTTCATGTGCCATCTATTGTTCAAGGTTTTTCAAATATAAAAACACTGCAAAGCTTAAAACCTAGCCAGTTAAAAAATCAAACCAAAACGTTTCTAATCAATCAACTATTGTTATTGTTGTATGTATTGTACCTACTTTGATTTTGGTTTGGCGTCTGTTATTTTCCCAGAGTGCAGGGGTTTGATCTGGAACTCAGTTTAAAAATAGAAACAACTTAAATTAAAAGGGTTTGGATATCACAGTTATGATGTGTAAAGCGGCATGATACACCTGCCGCTCGAATATTATACAGTATAAGCACTGCCATATAGAGCCGAGAATAAAATCAAATCCTGAAAAGCCTTAACCAATTTTATATAATATATATTGTGTATTGATAACAACATAATTCTGTAGGAGAAAAAGCTATTTATTTCCAAGCTAAATGTTGGTGCATTTGAATGCACTTCTTTGTAGGTAGGGTAGTGGCATTTTGTGAAGTACTGCAATGCGGCGCTTGCACGCTAACAAATGATCAAATAAGATGTAATGGAAGAGTACATCATATAAAGATCGGAGGTGTATAGCATGTGATTTTAATGGGGAAAGCGATGTCTTTTGATAGAAATATACACAAATTAATGGATGTCCAGCTGCAGCCAGTGCAAAGTGTTATTTGATTCACACTGAGCTTTATATGGAAGGGGGATATGTAATTAAATGTATAATGCACTAGCTAAAGCCATACAGACATCGGCAAAAATGTGGGCAGAGGTATTGCCCACTATACTAATGCGATTAAGGGCTACCACAAACCGGACAACCGAATTATCCCCTTATGAACTAATGACAGGACGGGCGATGCAATTACCAGAAAGCATCATAACAGATGGGACCGATGTTGGTCCACTAAAAGATAAAATCAAGAGATATGTTTTGGAACTAAGCACCCAACTAAAAGGGATGCGCAAATTGGTAAAAGGCTGTCAGGAAATAAGAGACGCAGAGAGAGAAATGCTCCCTGACGTCCCAACAGCGGGACGTCCTAGTGAAATCACGACCTGACAAACCAGGGTTTGCCCCAAAACGGAATGGCATATGAAGTTATAATTAGTGGTGACACCTGTGCCTGTATAAGAGGGAAAGTTATATGGAAACATTAGACTCAGTTGAAAGAATATGCTGGGACTAATTGGAAAAATATGTGATATACTTCAATTGCAGATATAAACAGACAACGACTGACCTCCAAACAAACTGACCGGGTTCGCGGGAAGTTGCGCACGGGCGGTATAGCCTTTGAACCATTGTATAACGGTTGCGCAGATGATTAATAAGTGATAGGATGCTTCTCATTCTGCTTCTCACGACCCGGCCCCTGTCAGCCACTGAGAGAAAGTATGGATGGAATTATGAGGATTTAGGGATGAAGAACAGTGGACATCTTTGTAACGATGACTCTGTCTATTGTATGTACACCTTTGTGTATATGTCTTATCTGTATGCATCACAGTCGAATCTGAGCAAGTGCTGGGTCTGTTTACGCATTCCCACGCACGGAGGAAAGGGGGGAAGTCCTATATTCCCTATCCCTTTATCAGCTCCGGAAATGATAGAATGGATTTTAAATCAGAATGGAACCCAGGAAGGGCCAAGGAAACTGACATTTAAATCCCCATCGGCTACCACCATGCAGGGTACGTTTAATATCAGCAACAGTGATGTTGTTTTCGGACTAGGGGGGTGGAGGGTGCACTTTATCGACCTTTAAGAAATATTACCAACCCAGCTATGACAGATCAGATTCACCACCCTCAACAATGGGGATCTGTCTGCCTGATAAGAAATGGAACCATACCTGTTGGCCATAGCTACTGTATACAGCAGATTAATGTCACTAATGATGCCTGGGCCATGGTACAACAGGTCACAATCCAGTACCCCACAGCCACTGTCGCGGTTAGCCTCTCCTCCGCTTATGTAAGCAGGATGACTGAATATAATGGTACCTATTTTGTCTGTGGAAACAATGCCTATTCGCGGCTTCCCTGGAATTGGGCAGGATCGTGTTATTTGGCATATGTGGTGCCCTATATTCACCATTACACTGGCTTACGGGGCCACCCCGAGATACAGTGCTAAGGGCTGCTCGATTATGTGCGAGCCTCCCAGGAACATGTGACATAGTTGGCTCCGAAAGCTGTACATATATTCCCGATGCTTCGGAGAATATAACTCGCTTGGAAGATCAGATTAAAGATGTGGTAAAAACAATGCAGGATGTGGAGAACCAATATCACAATTAAAACCCTCCAGGCTGGCTGGGGGAATGGTTCAGGTCGTGGGGTTCATACCTGATGCATGGATTGATTGTATTAATTGTAATTGTAATTGCTTGCTGTGTTTGTATGGCATTATTGAACGCCTGTTGTAAAACAGTAAGGGCGCAGATTATGCCGGGCACAAGTGTACAGGCAGAGGGGGCAGACCTCCTGACAAAGAACTAGGCCCATATGTTGATAACATTTGTTTCTAAGTTGGTCATGGGGTCATGTTTGGACCTGGCCCGACCAAAGGGGAAATGAAGATGGGAATGGGTTAATGAACTTTGTGATACTTTGGGATTTGTCAGAAGCATTGTACAGCTTATTTTTGTGTCTGTAGAACATGTTTTCGTGCATCCACCCAGATAAGAGAAACAGCTGCTGTGTGCAAGCGCATGATTTTCCCAGCTAATTGTGTTCAGGAATGTGGCTAACCCAGCAGGCATAAGCTAAACTAGGCTCCATTTTATGTTATTTTATATTCTGTACCTTTGTTTAACACGGTGGAGCTGACATGTATGCCTTCTGTGATCGTA
Source organism: Mustelus asterias (assembly GCF_964213995.1). Classification (NCBI taxonomy): domain Eukaryota; kingdom Metazoa; phylum Chordata; class Chondrichthyes; order Carcharhiniformes; family Triakidae; genus Mustelus; species Mustelus asterias. The sequence continues at coordinate 314,302 of NW_027590103.1, forward strand.
TAATCATAGATTCATATGTTTTCATTATATACTATTAATCCTCACAGATATAAAGTGTTATATAGGCCCCTGTACGTCAGTTAACTTGTTTGTGCAAACTTATAATCGAAACAACCAACAGGAGTCACATAGAGGCGACAAAACACACAGGCTTGAGATGGCTATGATTACGCGGACTACGCGAAGGATGGAATCGCTCAGGAAGCAATAATCGTGAGAAAGTGCGGACGTAACCATGGGCGAAAAAATATGTATAAATATTTGATCTTAACTCGTATTCAATGAGAAGTCTGTGAAAATAAACTACTGTACTTTGACTCACGACTCGTCTCAGAAGTATTATTTAGCTGCAACAACGTCTCTCCACTTGCATTATCTGGAACTGCAAAGACTTGATTACCTGTTAAGACTCGCATTCCAACCATTATCTTGTAATTGAGTCTGTATCCATATATGCCCGTTTTGTGAACCCAACTCTCAACTCACCGAAAGCTGTAAATTAAACCTGTTGGATTTTAACCTGGTGGTGTGAGACTACTTATTGAGCTCCAACTGCAAACAGCAGCAACTAACTCAAACAGCAAAACAGAAAAGACAAGCGCCAGCAGCAAACAGCAACAAACAGTAGCAATTAGCTCCAGCAGCAAACAGCATCAAGGAGATCCAGCAGCAAACAGCAGCAAGCAGCTCCAACATAAACCGCATCAACAGCAACCAGCTCCAGCAACAAACAGTTTCAACAGCAACCAGCTCCAACATAAACAGCTCTGGCAGCAACCGGCCCCAGCAGCAAACAGAGGCAAGCAGATCCAGCAGCAAACAGCAGCAACCAGCTCCAACCGTAGACAACCCCAGCAGTTGACAGCAGCAATTAGCTCCACTGGCAAACAACAGCAACCAGCTCCAGCAGCAAACAGCAGCAACCAGCTCCAGCAGCAAACAGCAGGAAACAAATTCAACCCCAAGCAGCAGCAAGCAATCCAGCAGCAAACAGCAGCAAGCAGATGGAACAGCAAGCACCTCCAGCAGCAAAAAATTCAAAAGCAAACAGCAGCAAGCAGTTCCAACATCAACAGTTTCAACAGCATTCAGTTCCAGCAGCAAACAGCTCCAGCAGCAACCAGCTCCAGCAGCAAACAGAAGTAACCAACTCCAGCAGCAACGTGAAGCAACTAGCTCCAAAAGCAAGTTGCAGCAACCAGCCATAGCAGCAAAGAGCAACAACCAGCTCCAGCAGCAAACAGCTCCCACAGCAAACACCTCGAGCAGCAAACAGCGGGTAGCAGCTCCAACAACAACCAGGTCCAGCAACAAACAGCAGTAACCAGTTCCAGCAACAAGCAGCAGTAACCAGCTTCAGCAGCAACCAGCAGCAACGAGCAGCAACCAGCAGCAACCAGCAGGGTGAGACATAAGCTTAGATAGCAGAGTGAAGATTGGCAGTTCAGGGATCTGGATCATAGTCACAGTCTGTTCCAAAACGGACCTCTCAGAGAATTAAGCTGCTGTTCAACAAATAAAGTAGAAACACATTTGTCTGTGCCACACCCCATTGGTTATACTCTAAATAAGACCACTGGCCCCAAAACAACGCAACAGTCATTGATCAGAAAGTATGTTGCATTTGTTAAAACCGATCAGATGGTTTTTGGGGGAATTTGCATTGTGGGAATTCCAAAAAGGTAAATAGATTTAGACTGTGGAGGATGGGGTGGAGGGTAATCCATGTATATTCTCTGGGTAAACATTACCGCTCTTCATTACTAATGTTGTTCTTCATTGTTAATTGTAAATGTTGTTTTTCATTGTTAATCGTAAATGTTGTGTACTGTTAATACAGCTCTATGCAGCTGTCATTCTTGTTGTTTATTTTACAATTTAACAATTGTTTCATTACTTGAATAACGTACAATAGGTCTGACAACTTTTTCTCACTGTGTTTGATCTCCTTGCTCATGTTTGTTCCAAATCGCAACAATGAATAATTGAGGACCAACAATCTGGGATTCCCTTCTGTGATTTGCGTTGTGCTCAGATTGAACATCAGCGAGGTTTATAACAGTAGCCCTGAAGTAATGGCAAAACGGGGTGATCAGTTATGGGAACAGGGCCTACATATATTGGTACACACAAGAGACAGGAACATTAGAGAGGTGGATATAGAAAGTGAGACTGAAGTCTGTGTCGTGTGGCTGGGAGATCTCGAACGGGGCAGCGTGTGTTCATCTCGGACCAGTGAACAGGAGATTAATTCCACAGTCAAGAGAGCAGAAGCAATGTGAGATTTCCCTGAGGAGCAGCAGAGTACTGTATGGTAATGTTACTGGAGTTTGTTATAGATCAACTATTTAACATGTTATGGCCCAGTTGTTGGGAGGCCCTAATAAGTTAATAACATTTATCAACAATAGACATTAAGGCACTGGCAGAACAACCAGCAAATAGTTAAATGATGCTTAAAACAAGATTACAAGCGAACAAATGAATAGTTTACATACATGTGAATACAGTGAGAGAAATAATTAAGTAATCATGATTTAAAAAGTATGTGCTGATGTTTTGAATGTATTTTAAATGTTGCATGAACCATTGTTCACTTTTGCCAAAGGCAAGTTAGAAACATAGAAACATAGAAAAACTACAGCACAAACAGGCCCTTCGGCCCACAAGTTGTGCCGAACACATCTCTACCTTCTAGACGTACCTATAACCCTCCATCCTACTAAGCTCCTATTGAGTTCGCCTCCACCAAAACTGATGGCAGCCTATTCCACTCGCCCACCCCCCTCTGTGTGAAAAACGTACCCCTAACATCTCCCCTGTACCTACCCCCCAGCACCCTAAACCTGTGTCCTCTCGTTGCAGACATTTCCACCCTGGGAAAAAGCCTCTGAGAGTCCACCCAATCTTTGCCTCTCAACATCTTCTACACCTCTATTAGGTCTCCTCTCATCCTTCGTCTCTCCAAGGAGAAAAGACCGAGCTCCCTCAGCCCATCCTCATAAGGCATGCCACTCAATCCAGGCAACATCCTTGTGAATCTACTCTGCACCCTTTCAATCTTTTCCACATCCTTCCTATAGTGAGGCGACCAGAACTGGGCACAGTACTCCAAGTGGGGTCTGACGAGGGTCTTATATATCGCAAGATGTGATGGTAAACACGAATATTTCAGAGCCAACACACGAGGATTTTAAAGTTAGCAAAATTCATATCAGAAATCTTCTTGTGCAGAAACAGATATTGCAGTTTCATGAATTGGTATACTCATTGTCCAAATCCAGGATGGAAGCATGCCCCGGCGTGTCTATCCAGTTTGGCAATGATCCAGTGGGAACATTCACTTGGACCCATACAGTGAGGGTCTAGGGTAACCTGGTGACGCAGAGGGTACTTTAGTCAAAATGGGAGTGAGCGTCCGGATTTAATGGAAAAATGCGATATCATTATGCTGGATGGTAAATTGCAATTGGCTGCATGACAGGAATTATTATTGATATGTGTACCTTAAAGATGATTGATTTTAAGCTAAGGTAAGGAGGGAATGATCGTTAAGAAAACCTATATCTGATCTGCTTTGAATTGCAAATGTAAGATCTATTCGGAGTGTTCCGGCTGCTCAACCTGAGAGCTGACTCGACGCTCTGATGACCTCCAGGCAGCTGTTCGTGAAATAAAGTTATGCCTTCCGTTCAGAAACATTGGCTTCGTGAGTCTTGTATTGTCGAAGATTTCCTGAAAGTACGGGTCACCTCACGTACCCCACCAATAGGCCCTCAAGCGGGCTTTAGGCTCGCACTGTACGGGTGCACTGTATGACAAGTGCGAGGGACACAGAGAGGGTTTAATTTAACCAGCACTAATTTCCCCTCCCAACACCCGCCCATTTCTGAATTCTGAATTCTCCCTTAATATGTGGTCCTGTGCTTTGCACAACCCGTCAGTTTGCAGTGATTTAATTCTCCATGGAAAAGAAAAGTGCAGTAAGTTTGAGAGCAGAAAACATAAGAGGGTTTGTTAATTTTTCATACACAGGGAACGTGGCAAGAGTTATGACAGCTCCTGCCATTTCTTGCATTCATGCAACAAAGGATGCATAAATGAAAGAAAGTGGTACAGAGCAAGACCGCAATAACAGCAATACGATGGTTCTAGTTTTCCTGTGAGTCCAGAGTCCATGATTAAAGATCCAGTGGTGTATTCCTTCAGAGGTCAGGAGACTGAAGTTGATGAAGGATGATACGCTCTTCCGGATTGGAGGTAAGATTCAGTTTATTGATGCATCTCTGTCACAGCAAACTCTAACATCAATCAACAATTAATTGTTAGGTTGGATATAGTAAGAGATACAGATTGTATTAGATTATGATTTTAAATTGAATGTGTTAACACTGCATTAGTTTTATTATGGCGGCAGTGAATTGTAAACAAGCTGGATTGTTTACAAGCTTGTTTACAATTCACTGCAGCCATAATAAAACTAATGCAGTGTTAACACATTCAATTTAAAATGATAATCGAATACAATCTGTATCTGTTACTATATCCAACCTGTTTGAACAGAGGGAAGTACGATAGGATGAGGGCTGAATTGGCTAAGGTGGACTGGGAGAGCAGACTGGTAGGTAGGACAGCTGAGGAACAGTGGAGGATTTTTAAGGAGATCCTTTTCAGTACTCAGGAACAATATATTCCGGTGATAAAAAAGGGTTGTAAGAAAAGGGATAACTAGCCATGGATAACGAAGGAAATTAAGGAGAGTATTAAATTAAAGACCGATGTGTACAGAGTGGCCAAAAATAGTGGAGAATCGGAAGATTGGGAAAACTTTAAGAGACAACAAAGAACGACTAAGAAAGCGATAAAGCAAGGAAAGATAGGTTATGAAGCTCGGCTAGCTCTAAATATAAAAAATGATAGTAAAAGCTTTTACATATATCTAAAAAGGAATTGAGTGGCAAGAGTGAATGTTGGACACTTGGAGGACGAGAGCGGGGATTTAATAGTGGGAAATGAGGAAATGGCTGAAACTTTAAATCAGTTTTTTGTGTCAGTCTTCATGGTGGAAGACACAAATAGTTTACCGAAAATTAACAGTAGAAGGTTGGTAGGAGGAGAGGTACTCGATACAATTAATGTTACCAGGGAGGCAGTGCTGGGTAGACTAACGGGACTGAAGGTGGACAAGTCGCCGGGCCTGGATGGAATGCATCCCAGGGTACTGAAAGAAATGTCAGAGTTAATAGCAGATGCGTTAGTGGTTATTTATCAAAATTCAATGGATTCTGGGGTAGAGCCGACGGATTGGAAAACAGCTAATGTTACGCCGCTGTTTAAAAAAGGAAATAGACAAAAAGCGGGTAACTACAGGCCGGTTAGCTTAACGTCAGTAGTTGGGAAAATGCTGGAATGCATCATTAAAGAAGAAATAGCAGGCCATCTGGATAAGAATGGTTCGATTAAGCAGACGCAGCATGGATTCATGAGGGGAAAGTCGTGCTTGACGAACTTGTTGGATTTTTATGAAGATGTGACTAGTGCGGTGTAAGTCAGAACTCCTTCTGAGTTACACACTCAGTTCATCAGTCGGCCTCACACTCGGTCAGTCAGCCAGCCTCACTCACTCGGTCAATCTGCCTTTCTCACTCGGTCTGCCTGCATCACTCAATCGCTTGGACAGTCAGCCTCCCTTGCTTGGTCGGTCAGGCGGACTCGCTTGCTCAGTCGGCTATCAGCCTCACTCGCTCAGCTAGTGATTCGGCCTCAGTCGGTTACTCGGTCTTACAACCTCTATCGCTCGCTCGCTCGCTTGGTCAGTTGACTTCACTCAGTCGGTCAGTCAGGGGCCTCACTCCTGCCTTGCTTGCCTAGTGATTGAGTGAACCTCGCACAGTGGCTCAGTCAGTTGGAGTCTCTCATGATTCAGTCTGCCTTATTCACTCAGTCGGCCAGACAACCTAATTGCTGGGTCTGTCATTGAGCATCAGTCACTTCATCAATCGCCCTCGTTCGGTCATTCTGACTTCATCATAGAATCATAGAAATCCTACAGTGCAAAAACAGGCCATTTGGCCCATCGAGTCTGCACCGACCACAATCCCACCCACGCCCTATCACTATATCCCTACATATTTACCCCGTAATCCCTCTAAGGTACACATTTCAGGACACGAACGGGCAATTTTAGCATGGCTAACCAACCTAACCCACACATCTTTGGAAGGAAACTGAAACACCTGGAGGAAACCCACGCAGACACGAGGAGAATGTGCAAACTCCACACAGACAGTGACCCAAGCCAGGAATCGAACCCAGGTCCCTGGAGCTGTGAAGCAGCAGCGCTAACCACTGTGCTACCGTGACTTTTCAGTCAGACAGAAGACCTAGCTCACTTGGTCAGTCAATCTAGTTTCGTCAGTCAGTCGGCCTCGCTTAGCCAGTCGGTCAGTTGGCTTCGCTCAGTTCGTTAGGCAGATGGTCATTCTCCGTCCGTCATTTGGTCAACCTCACTCACTCATTCAGTCTGTTGGCCTCACTCGCTCGCGTGGACAGTTGGCATTGCTCGCTCAATCTATTGTCCTCGGTGACCTGATCTGTTGATCAGTCAGCTCGCTCGCTGAGTCATTTGGAGAATCGGGCTCATGCAAATGTTTGGTCGGTCTGCCTCACTTGCTCTGTCAGTCGACCATGTTCACTCAGTTATCGCTCAGTTCGTTGTTCTATGAGCCTTGCTCAGTCAGTCTGTCAGTGGGTCGGCCTGGTACAGTCGGTCAGTCAGAATTTGTTAGTTGTTCAATCGGCATCGGTTGCTCAGTCAGTTAGTCTACTTTGTTCACTCGGTCAGTCAGTTGGCCATGATCGCTCAGTGGGTCAGTCAACCTAACTCGCTCGATCCGTCAGCCGTTTTCGCCTCACTCTGTCGGCCACTGGGTCAGCCTCACTCGCTGAGTCCATTGGTCAGTTGGCCTTGATCTGTTAGTTTGCCTTTCTTGATCGCTTGGTCAGTCAGCCTCGCTCAGTCCATTGGTCAGTCGAACTCTCTCAGTCAGTTGGTTAGTTGTCCTCGTTGGCTGCTTCGTCAGTTGTCCTGGTGCACTCGGTCAGTCAATTCACCTGACTTCATCTGTCAGTCGGTCTTTCTCGATCAGTTAGTTAGTCAGCCTCGCTAGCTCGGTCAGTTGGCCTTGCTCGATCAGTTGGTCAGTTTGACTTCTCAATCGTTCAGTCACTCAGCCTCGCTTGCTCGTTTGTTCAATCCATCTCGCTCCCTCGATCATATGGCCTTGCATGCTTGGTCAGTCAATCGCCCTCACATGCTGTCAGTCAATCTCATTTACTTGGTCAGTTGGACTTGCTCGGTCGGTTGGCCAGTTGGACTTGCTCAGGCGGTCAGTCGGTCAGCCTCGCTTTCTCGGCCAGTCGGCCTTGCTTGCTCCTTCAGTCAGTAGGCCTTGGCAGCTTGCTGCCATACAGCACCGTCTCTGCACTTCTGGGGACCTCAATTCCTAGGACTCTCCCCCATCCTCATCCGCTACTTCTGATTGCAAGCTATTACACAATCTGTGTGAGGAATGAGATTATCAATAGGCTGACTGGACAATGAGAGGGCGGAGAGATTTGCAGGCTCGTGAGGGATTGTGTTGATCTGCATTTTGGATGGGGAATGGGAAAGGATGAATTATGGGAGGCCCATTTCTGTCTTATCAGTGTCGGGAACCATAATGATTGACTGATGGACCGACAACTTGCAGAGCGGAGCTGCTGGGCATGGTGTTTAATCTATCCAATCAGTATGAGGGTGCTTGGTGCTTTAAAGTGCGAATTTCCAAGAGGAAGAGAGAGAGGCCGTGTGGGCGGGTTTTCCCCTCAATGTTTAATGAATTGAAGAATTGTAGTAAAGGGATATTTGAGCACATTTTTCAACTGATCTCTGAACTGAGTCTGTGTCACGGCGTAAATTGCAGTATTTGTGCAGCAACTCAGGATCTGCAGCATGAAGCCAAGTTCACTAAAAGCCTTAGGAAAAGGTTTAGTATCAAGCCCGAACCAAAAAAGCCGGTTAGATATAGAATAAATCATGAACAGTGACCATAACAGGATGAAATTGGCGGAGATAACAAACAGAAGAACAATGGATTTCCTTCGACTCTCCATCTCGGGGTCTCTCGCATTCTCCCCACTGCTGTGAGCCCGGAGTCTCCTGCGGGCTCTGTTGCTCACTAAAATGTGTCTGACGGTGAAAACGTTGAGCAGCAGAATCAGGACAAACGGGACACATGGGTTTAGAATGTTGTGGAGGAACTCGATTGTTCCCCAGACCGGAGATTCCACACCAGTGATTGTGATCTGACAAAACCAGGGGTCGTTCGTGATCCAATATTCACGACGTAACATAAAATACCAGAAAATGTTCTTTAAACAACTGAGCACACTCACTGTTCCCAGAACCACAGCCGCCGTTTTCTCACTGCAATATTTACTTTTCAGTTTGGGGCAGCAAATGGCCACAAATCGATCAAAGGTGAAAGTGACGGTGAACCAGACAGAACAATCAGTGGCAGCAAAAAGCAAGACGGCGTGGATATTACACACACCGATGGAGGACAGCAAAAAAAACTGTTCCCCATAAACAATGGGAATGTGTCTCAATATCAGGTCAAGGATAATGACGAGTAGGTCCCCCACTGACATGGCCACGAGATACTGAGTTGTGTATTTGGACAGACCACAGTTTCTGCTCTTCAGCGTCACAATTGTGATTGCATTCACTGGAAGGAAGAGAAATAAAGAAACAAATCATACAGCAAGCTGGGAAAGAAGTTAACACTTTCAGTGATGTGATGTTGAAAAGACGCATACACAGACACTCACACACACACACACACACACATACAAACACACACACACACTCACACATACAAACACACACACGCACACACACACACACACCACACACATACACAGAAACTCTCTTAGAGACACAAGAGCAGAAACACACACACACACACAATGTCTCCAAGAGGCACAGAAACACAAGCCCAAACACGCAAAATATCTGAGAGGCACAGAAACACAAGCCCACACACAAACATTGCCAAAGAAACAGGAACACACTCTCACACAGAGAAACTCTCTGAGAACGCAAGAGTACACACACACGCACACGCGCGCACACACACACACAAACGCACACAACCTCATACGCACTCCCACACACATACAGGCAGAAACTCTCTGAGAGGCACAGGAACAAAAGCCCACGGACAAACTCTCCGAGAGACACAGAAACACAAACCCACACAATCACAAATTCTCCTACAGAATCAACAACGCAAACACACCCACACAAACACACCGAGGGACACAGGAACACAACTGTACCGACATACGTTCTCGGAGAAACTGGAATGCAAGCGAACACATGCAAACTCTCCTCAAGGCACAGGAACACACACCCACACGCATAAATAAACAAAAACTGACAAAGGCTCGGAAAAAATACACTCTCCTCGATTGGAACACATCCACGAACACAGAGAGATATTAATGCACGCAGGTGCGCACACATAAACAAATACAAGAACATAACAATGTAAATACACACATGCAAAAAAAATCTCAAGCACGAATACACAAAGTTGTGCACACACACACAGGCACATTCGTACCCACATTCGCACCCACCCACAATCACACACACATATTTTCAAATAGACAACCACGCCCACTCACATGCACACAAAAACTGATCCACACGCACAGGCACACAAACAGCCAGACCCTCATACACACCACACCCACATACGTAGACACCCAGCCACAGACACACACACACACGCACACTGATATAATTCAGGTCAGAAACTTCAAAACGTTTGATGAAGTCCGCCTGGATCTTAATTTTGGAACCTGAATTTGGCTCTGGTAAACATGTGATGATTCACTTCCTGTATGATTCAAATGACACACCAGGGAGCTTTTCTCAAACAACGTTTAAAATTATATATTTTCCATATCGCAATATTGTCAATTACATACAAGAAAAAACAAAGAAACATGATATGACATGAACATATCCAACTCTGTGAAATTTTCCAACCAAACAAATCTCCTCATAAACACACCACAGCCAGGCGTTCAATACAGAAAACAAGATGACTCTCGTAAGGCTGGAACTTATTCCTTTAGTTGGAGAAATGAAACTCTGAGGTCCCAGCTTTCTATCTTCTATCAGTCCTCGAGGCAGAGACATGTCATTGCTGGCCTCTTTTTTGCCAGCAAACCAGTTGAAGAGTCAATGGCGTGCTAGTTACTCGCTGGGAAAGCATCAACAGCAGGACGTTCACTCCAGGAAGGCAAGAAAACCAGATTCCAGCTAACCAGATTAATTTACAATACGAGGGAGAGTAACACAGACACACTGCTGTTTAGGCTCATGTCCAAACACCTTCTGAACCAAAAGCCAGCAGCCCAAAACTGAATTGGAAATAACTCCTGTCACCTGACCTGTCAATTATTTTTTCTCCAGCAAATCAGAATCATAAAAATCCCAAGTACATGAGACCTAGAGTAAAACTGAACAAACACCATTTAAATCACTGAAGCAGCAATGGAAGGACTTTTAAGCAGATAGTGTGGGGCCTACTTATAACTGCAGAGAACATGAATAAAACACATTTTTTCACTGCACATTAGCGTCACACACACATACACACAAACACACACACACACACACACACACACACACATCACTGCGCATATTCAGAAACATAGAAAAAGAAACAAGAGTAGGCAATTTGGCCCTTTGAGCTGGCTCCGCAATTAATTTTGATCATGGCTGATATTCGAATCAAACATCCTGCATCCTCCCTCCCCCACCACCACCCCGCGGCCCCCGCTTTCTCCAAGATGCCTTGAATCATTTATCCTCACGAGATATGTCTAAATTCTAATATCTTGGACAACATTTTCGCCACAGCTACATTCTGTGATAGTGAACTCCAGACGTTGAGCACACTGTAGTGAAGAAACTTCTCCTCACCTCAGTGTTAAAAGGTTTACCTCTTACCCTCAAACTATGACACATAACTGTGGACTCCCACAACATTGTGATTATTCTTTATGGATCTAACCTGTTTAACCCTGTTAGAATCGTATATATTTCTATGAGATCCACTCTTACTCTTCTACACCGGAGTGATAATAATCATAACTTGGATCGTGTTTTCGGGATCCTTAAGGGGGAGGGGGACCAGCCCCAAGTCGTGGTCCACATAGGCACCCAAGACATAGGTGGGAAAAGGGATGGGGATGTAAGGCGGAAATTCAGGGAGTTAGGGTGGAAGCTTTGAGCTAGAACAAACAGAGTTATTGTCTCTGGTTTGTTACCCGTGCCACATGCTAGCGAGGAGAACAATAGGGAGAGAGAGAGCAGTTGAACACGTGGCTACAGGAATGGTGCAGGAGGGAGGGATTCAGATACCTTGATAATTGGGGCTCATTCTGGGCTAGGTGGGACTTGTACAAACGGGATGGTCTGCACCTGAACCAGAGGGGTCCCAATATCCTGGGGGGGGGAAATTTGCTAATGCTCTTCGGGAGGGTTTAAACTAATTCAGCAGGGGGATAGGAACCTGAATTGTAGCTCCAGTGTACACGAGGTTGAGAGTAGTGAGGTCACGAATAAAGTTTCAAGGTCGCAGGAGTGTACCAGCAGACAGGAAGGTCTTTTGAAGTGTGTCTACTTCAACGCCAGAATCCGGAATAAGGTGGGCGAACTTGCAGCATGGGTTGGTACCTGGGACTTCGATGTTGTGGCCATTTCGGAGACATGGATAGAGCTGGGACAGGAATGGTTGTTGCAGGTTCCGGGGTTTAGATGTTTCAGCAAGATCAGGGAAGGTGGTAAAAGAGGGGGAGGTGTGGCATTGTTAGTCAAGGACAGTATTACGGTGGCGGAAAGGACGTTTGTTGAGGACTCATCTACTGAGGTAGTATGGGCTGAGGTTAGAAACAGGAAAGGGGAGGTCACCCTGTTGCGAGTTTTCTATAGGCCTCCAAAAGGTTCCAGAGATGTAGAGGAAAGGATTGCAAAGGTAATTCTGGATAGAAGCGAAAGTAACAGGGTAGTTTTTATGGGGGACTTCAACTTTACAAATATTGACTGGAAACGCTATAGTTCGAGTATTTTAGAGGGGTCAGTTTTTGTCCAATGTGTGCAGGAGGGTTTCCTGACACAGTATGTAGATGGGCCAACAAGAGACGAGGCCACATTGGATTTGGTACTGGGTAATGTACCAGGCCAGGTGTTAGATTTGGAGGTAGGTGAGCACTTTGGTGATAGTGACCACAATTCGGTTACGTTTCATTTAGCGATGGAAAAGGATAAGTACATACCGCAGGGGAAGAGTTATAGCTGGGGAAAAGGAAATTATGATGCGATTGGGCGGGATTTAGGATGCATAGGATGGGGAAGGAAACTGCAGGGGATGGGCACAATTGAAATGTGGAGCTTGTTCAAGGAACAGCTACTCCGTGTCCCTGATAAATATGTACCTGTCAGGCAGAGAGGAAGTGGTCGAGCGAGGGAACCGTGGTTTACATAAGAAGTTGAATCGCTTGTGAAGAGGAAGAAGGAGACTTATGTGGAGATGAGACGTGAAGGCTCAGTTAGGGCGATTGAGAATTACAAGTTAGCCAGGATGGACCTAAAGAGAAAGCTAAGAAGAGACAGGAGGGGACATGACAAGTCTTTGGCAGGTAGGATCCAGGAAAACCCTAAAGCTTTCTATAGCTATGTCAGGAATAAAAGAATGACTAGGGTAAGATTAGGGCCAGTCAAGGACAGTAGTCGGGAGTTGTGTGTGGAGTCCGAAGAGATAGGAGAGGAGCTAAATGAATATTTGTCGTCAGTATTCACACAGGAAAAAGACAATGTTGTCGAGGAGAAGACTGAGATACAGGCTATTGGACTTGACGGGATTGAGGTTCATAAGGAGGAGGTGTTAACAATTCTGGAAAGTGTGAAAATAGTTAAGTCCCCTGGGCCGGATGGGATTTATCCTGGAATTCTCTGGGAAGCTAGAGAGGAGATTGCAGAGCCTTTGGCTTTGATCTTTGTGTCGTCATTGTCGACAGCAATAGTGCCAGAAGACTGGAGGATAGCAAATGTTGTCCCCTTGATCAAGAAGGGGAGTAGAGACAACCCTGGTAATTATAGACCAGTGAGCCTTACTTCTGTTGTGGGCAAAGTTTTGGAAAGGATTATAAGAGATAGGATTTATAAGCATCTAGAAAGGAATAATTTGATTAGGGATAGTCAATATGGTTTTGTGAAGGGTAGGTCATGCCTCAAAAACCTTATTGAGTTCTTTGAGAATGTGACCAAAGAGGTGGATCAGGGTAAAGCAGTTGATGTGGTGTATATGGATTTCAGTAAAGCGTTTGATATGGTTCCCCACGTTAAGCTATTGCAGAAAATACGGACGCATGGGATTGAGGGTGATTCCGCGGTTTGGATCAGAAATTGGCTAGCTGTAAGAAGACAGAGGGTGGTGGTTGATGGGAAATGTTCATCCTGGAGTTCAGTTACTAGTGGTGTACCGCAAGGATCTGTTTTGGGGCCACTGCTGTTTGTCATTTTTATAAATGACCTGGATGAGGGCGTAGAAGGATGGGTTAGTAAATTTGCGGATGACACTAAATTCGCTGGAGTTGTGGACAGTGCGGAAGGATGTTGTAGGTTTCAAAGGGACATAGATAAGCTGCAGAGCCGGGCTGAGAGGTGGCAAATGGAGTTTAATCCGGAAAACTGTGAGGTGATTCGCTTTGGAAGGAGTAACAGGAATACAGAGTACTGGGCTAATGGTAAGATACTTGGTAGTGTTGATGAGCAGATAGATCTCGGTGTCCATGTGCATAGATCCCTGAAAGTTGGCACCCAGGTAGATAGAGTTGTTAAGAAGGCGGACGGTGTGTTAGCTTTTATTGGGAGAGGGATTGAGTTTCGGAGCCATGAGGTCATGTTGCAGCTGTACAAAACTCTGGTACGGCCGCAATTGGAGTATTACGTACAGTTCTGATCGCTGCATTATAGGAAGGATGTGGAAGGATTGGAAAGGGTGCAGAGGAGATTTACCAGGATGTTGCCTGGTATGGTGGGAAGGTCTTCTGAGGAAAGCCTGCGGGACTTGGGGCTGTTTATGTTAGAGAGAAGAAGGTTAAGAGGTGACTTAATAGAGGCATACAAGATGATCAGAGGATTGGATAGGGTGGACAGTGTGAGCCTTTTTCCTCGGATGGTGATGGCTAGCACGAGGGGACATAGCTTTAAATTGAGGGGTGATAGATATAGGACAGATGTCAGAGGTAGGTTCTTTACTCAGAGAGTAGTAAGGACGTGGAATGCCCTGCCTGCAACAGGAGTGGACTCGCCAACATTAAGGGCATTTAAATGGTCATTGGATAAACATATGGATGATATTGGAATAGTGTATTTTAGATGGGCTTTAGATTGGTTGCACAGGTCGGCGCAACATCGAGGGCCGAAAGGTCTGTACTGCGCTGTAATGTTCTATGTTCTATGTTCTATGTTCTATAACTGACCTTGTCTCTCATATATATGGCAGACATACCATCCCAGGGATCAGCCTGGTAAACCATCGTTGTACTCCCGCTATAGCAAGGATGTCTTTCCTCATAAAACTGCACACAATACTCCAGGTGTGGCGTCACCAACAACCTGTACAATTTCAATTAAACGTCCCTGACCCCGCACTAAAATCCTTTCGCTGTGAAGTCCAACATACCATTCGCCTTCTTTACTGCCTGCTGTGTCTGCACGGCTTACTTTCAGTGACTGATGCACGAGGACACCAAATTCTACCTGATTATACACTTCTCACAATTTACACACATTCAAGTATTAATCTGTATTCCTATAATTGCTAGCACTTTGCATAACCTCTCTTTATCTGCATTTTATTGCATCTGCCATGCACAGACCCACGCACTCAGCCTGTCCAAAACATGCTGAAGTATCTCTGCATCCTGCTCAGAGCTCACGCTTCCACCCAGCTTTATATCATGTTCCAAACGGGGGATAATGCAATCAGTTCCCTCTTCCAAGTCAATAACATATAATGTGAACGTTGGGGTGCGAGCACCGATCCCTGCAGAACCCCACTATTTCCGGTCCGCCAATCACAAAAATACCAATTTTCCCAACTCTTTGCTTCCAGTCCGGAAACCTGCTTTCTTGCTATCTCAATTCGTTACCTCCAATCCCATGATTTGACTTCACATAGTAGTCTTTTGAAAATCAATGTCGCAGGAGGGAAGAAACGTAAAAAGACAAAGGTACACCGAAATCTGGAGTAAGTATTTCAGATAAGGATCAATGTCATCACGGACCAAACATATTTGCATGTGGAGAGAGAAAGACAAATAATTAAGACTTAACCAAGGACGTTGCACCGAGCTGCATGATATATTTGATCAAAGTTGATGAACTGGCCACGCAAATAGTGACAGATAGGTATCATGTGGTGGGGATTACTAAAACGCGGTTACAAGATAATTAGGACTGGGAGCTGAATGTCTTCGCATATTCAGTATTCCAGAAGGACAGACGAAAAGGAGTAGGAGGTGGAGTTGTTCTATTGGTTAAGGATGCCATCATGGCTGAATTCAGGAATGACCTGGGCACTGGAAACCAAAATGTGCCAGCCTGGGTAGAAATAAGTAGCAAGGAAGAAACACATTACTCGGAGTAATTTCCATGCCATGGAGCAGTACTTTAGAAATAGGACATATTATAAAGCGGGTAATAAGGGATTATGAAAATTGCATAACAGTAATTATGGGTGATTTTAACACGCAGAATAATTGGGTTCACAACTTTTAATTTCTCCAAAAACATTTCCCTCCTCCTGCTGTTTTCCTTCAATCCCTCAAAAAAACGTGGTTCTCTCAGATTTTCTGGTATATTATGCATGGCTACCTATGTGAAGACAGAAGCAAAGTACGAATTTAATTCCTCGGCATTACTTTTTTTAATTCTCCGTTCTGAATTCTTCCGTTTCTGACTGTAAGGAGCCTGTATTCGCTTTTGGAAAAAAAATGTTTCTGTCAACGTACATATAGAAACTTTTCCAGTCAGTTTTAATGTTGTCCACTAGCTTACGTTCATACCCTATTTTCCGCATCTTGATCAAATCGAATGGTCATGCTTTGCTGAATTTTGATCTGCTCCCAATCCTTAAGCCTATTGCTTTATCTTGCCAATTTGTATGCTTCTTTGTTGAATCTGATACTATCTGTAATTCCCCTTGTAAACTGTAGCTTGGCCACAATTCCCTTACCAATCTTGCTATCTTTACTTTCAGTAATGTTTCCCAGTCGATCATGGCCAATTCATACATCATACCATCATAGTTACCTTTTTTGAGATTCAAGACCCTGACTCAGAATCAAGGACATCACAATCCTCCTTGAGAAAGAATTCTACCATATTATGGTGACTCATCACAAAGGGTTCTGTCACAAGTAGGTTGCCAGCTAATCATTTCTCATTACATAACAGCCAGTCAAATGTGACCTGTTCCCTTGTTCATTCCTCAATGCATTACTTCAGGTAACCAAATCATATGCACTCCAGAAATTCTTCCTGTGTTACACTGTGACTACTTTGATTCTTCCAATCAATATGCAGATTCAAGTCGCCCTTAATCACAGATGTTCCTTGAACATATGCATCATTTACTTCCTGTGTAATGATTTTACCAATATTACCATGAATGTTGCGTGGTCTGTTAAACATACTCACAAATGGTTTTTTTTGCCCGTTGTTGTTTGTTAACTCGACCGATACGGGTTCCACATCATCTCTGCTAATGTTCTCCTCAATATAGTATGAATATAATCTTTGATCAGCAATGCAACTCCACCGCATTTTCCTTTCTATCCATCCTTCCTAAGCAATGAATAACCCTCAATGTTTAATTCCAATCCTTGGTCAACGAGGAGCCACTTCTCCTTAATGCCAACTACTTTGTACCAATTTACATCTATCTGTGCAACATGTTTCGAATGCTCCGAGCATTCAGATGCAACGCCTTCAGCTGGGCATCTTGACCGTTTCTTTTTATTTCCCATGTATTTTTATTCAGTTCTTATCTCGCTCTGGCTTTTTGTTTCTCTGTATATCGCGTTCCTCATTCTCCTTGCTGCTATTCCTGTTATCATAAAGTCACACTGCTGTGAATCCTTGCAAAGGTTTCCATCTCCCTGCCATATTTGTTCAAACCCTCCCCAAATACAATAGCAAGGACACCCTCCTCCCTCTCCCGAGGATACCATAAGAACATAAGAATAGGAGCAGGAGTAGGCCATCTAGCCCCTCGAGCCTGCCCCGCCATTCAGTAAGATCATTGCTAATCTGAAGTGAATCAGTTCCACTTACCCTCCTGCACTCCATATCCCTTAATTCCCCTACCGATCAGAAATCCATCTACCCGTGACTGAAACATATTCAACGAGGTAGCCTCCACCACTTCAGTGGGCAGAGGATTCCAGAGATTCACCACCCTCTGAGAGAAAAGGTTCCTCCTCAACTCTGTCCTAAACTGACCCCCCTTTATTTTGAGGCTGTGCCCTCTAGTTCTGGTTTCCTTTCTAAGTGGAACGAATCTCTCCACTCCTACCCTATCCAGCCCCTTCATTATCTTATAGGTCTCTATCAGATCCCCCCTCAGCCTTGTAAATTCCAACGAATACAAACCCAATCTGCTCAGTCTCTCCTCATAGTCAACACCCCTCATCTCTGGTAACAACCTGGTGAACCTTTTCTGCACTCCCTCCAAGGCAAATAAATCCTTTTGCAAATAAGGGGACCAAAACTGCACACAGTATTCCAGCTGCGGCCTCACCAATGCCCTGTACAGATGCAGCAAGACTTCTCTGCTTTTATATTCTATCCTCCTCGCGATAAATGCGAACATCCCATTTGCCTTCTTGATCACCTGTTGTACCTGCAGACTGAGTTTTTGCGACTCATGCACAAGGACCCCAGGTCCCTTTGCACAGTAGCATGTTGGAATTTCTTTCCATTTGAATAATAACCCAATTTGCTATTATTTCTCCCAAAGTGAATAACCTCACATTTCCCAAAGTTGTACTCCATCTGCCAGATCCTCGCCCACTCACGCAGCCGACCCAAATCCCTCTGCAGACCTTCCGCTTCCTCCACGCAATTCACTTTCCCACTTATCTTTGTGTCGTCTGCAAACTTTGTTACCCTACACTCAGTCCCCTCCTCCAGATCATCTGTGTAAATAGTAAACAGTTGAGGCCCCAGTACCGATCCCTGCGGCACGCCACTAGTCACCGCCTGCCAACCAGAAAAGCACCCATTTATTCCAACTCTCTGCTTCCTTTTGGATAGTCAATCCCGAATCCACACTAACACCCTACCCCCAACTCCGTGTGCCCCAATTTTCCGCAGCAACCTTTTGTGAGGCATCTTATCGAACGCCTTTTTGAAATCCAAAAACACCACATCCACCGGTTCCCCTGTGTCAAACGCAGTAGTCACATCTTCAGAAAAATCCAGTAAGCTCATCAAACACGACTTTCCTCTCATGAATCCATGCTTCGTCTGCTTGATTGAACCATTCTTATCCAGATGGCCTGCTATTTCTTCTTTAATGATGGATTCCAGCATTTTCCCAACTACATACGTTAAGCTAACCGGCCTGTAGTTACCCGCCTTTTGTCTACCTCCTTTTTCAAACAGTGGCATAACAGTAGCCGTTTTCCAATCAGCCGGCACTACCCCAGAGTCCAGTGAATTTTGATAAATAACCACTAACGCATCCGCAATTACCTCTGACATTTCTTTCAGTACCCTGGGATGCATTCCATCCAGGCCCGGGGACTTGTCCACCTTCAGTCCCGTTAGTCTACCAAGCACGGCCTCTCTAGTAACAATAATTGTATTGAGTACCTCTCCTCCTACCAACCCTCTATCGTTAATATTCGGTAAACTATTTGTGTCTTCCACCATGAAGACCGACACAAAAAACCTATTTAAAGTCTCAGCCATTTCCTCGTTTTCCACTATTAAATCCCCCCTCTCGTCTTCCAAGGGTCCAACATTCACTCTAGCCACTCTATTCCTTTTTATATATTTGTAAAAACTTTTACTATTATTTTTTATATTTAGAGCTAGTTTAGTTTCATAATCTATCTTTCCTTTCTTTATCGCTTTCTTAGTCATTCTTTGTTGTTTTTTAAAGCTTTCCCCATCTTCTAAGTCTCCACTATTTTTGGCCACTCTGTACGCATTGGTTTTGAATTTAATACTCTCCTTTATTTCCTTCGTTATCCACGGCTGGTTATCCCTTTTCTTACAGTCCTTCTTTTTCACCGGAAGATATTTTTGCTGAGTACTGAAAAAGATCTCCTTAAAAATCCTCCATTGTTCCTCAGCTGTTCTACGTACCAGTCTGCTCTCCCAGTCCACCGCAGCCAATTCAGCCCTCATCCTATCGTACTCCCCTCTGTTCAAGAAGAGGACATTGGTTTGGGACCCTACTTTCTCCCCCTCCAACTGCACCAGAAATTCGACCATATTGTGATCACTCGACCCAAGAGGGCCCTTCGCAAGAAGGTCCTTAATTCTACCTGTCTCGTTACACACTGAGGTAGTTCTTCCACAAACCCCAAGAGGCAAACAACGAACACAATGGGACAGCCAATGAACCGGAACAGCCGACAGAGAGATCCGCAGTGCTTGACATGTATGCCCAAGCCGTCAGGAGGTGCGTCAACACCAAATTCATCAGCCGCACTCACAAGACAGCCCCGAACATCACCCAAGCACAACGTAACGCCATCCACGCTCTCAAGACCAACCGCAACATTGTCATCAAAACAGCAGACAAAGGAGGGGCCATCGTCATACTGTACAGAACGGTTTACAAAGAAGTGTACCGACAACTAAACAACGAGGAACACTACAGACAGTTACCTGCAGATCCGACCAAAGAACACACCCGTCAACTCAACACTCTGATCAAGACCTTTGATCCAGACCGTCAGAACACCCTCCGTGCTCTCATTCCACGTACTCCCCGCGTTGGAGATCTCTACTGCCTCCCGAACATACACAAGGCAAACACACCCGGCCGTCCCATCGTATCGGGCATTGGGACCCTGTGCGAGAACCTCTCCGGCTATGTAGAGGGCATCCTGAAACCCATTGTACAAATAACCCCCAGCTTTTGTCGCGACACGATGGACTTCCTACAGAAACTCGGCACACATGGAGCAGTTGAACCAGGAGCGCTCCTCGTCACAATGGATGTCTCGGCACTCTACACCAGCATCCCCCATGACGATGGCATTGCTGCAACGGCCTCAGTGCTCAGCGCCAACAACTGCCAGTTTGCAGATGCAATTTTACATCTCAACCGCTTCATCCTGGACCACAATATCTTCACCTTCAACAACCAGTTCTTCATCCAGACACACGGAACAGCCATGGGGACAAAATTCGCACCTCAATATGCCAACATCTTCATGCACAGGTTCGAACAAGACTTCTTCACAGCACGGGACCTTCAACCGATGCTATACACTAGATACATTGATGAAATTTTATTCCTTTGGACTCATGGTGAACAATCACTGAAACAACTCTATGATGACATCAACAAGTTCCATCCCACCATCAGACTCACCATAGACTACTCTCCGGAATCGTTTGCATTCTTGGACACACGCATCTCCATTAAGGACGGTCACCTCAGCACCTCACTGTACCGCAAGCCCACGGATAACCTCACGATGCTCCACTTCTCCAACTTCCACCCTAAACACGTTAAAGAAGCCATCCCCTACAGACAAGCCCTCCGTATACACAGGATCTGCTCGGATGAGGAGGATAGCAACAGACACCTCCAGACGCTGAAAGATGCCGTCATAAGAACAGGATATGGCGCTCGACTCATTGATCAACAGTTCCAACGCGCCACAGCGAAAAACCGCACCGACCTCCTCGGAAGACAAACACGGGACACAGTGGACATAGTACCCTTTGTTGTCCAGTACTTCCCCGGAGCGGAGAAGCTACGGCATCTCCTCCGGAGCCTTCAACATGTCATTGGTGAAGACGAACATCTCGCCAAGGCCATCCCCACACCTCCACTTCTTGCCTTCAAACAACCGCACAACCTCAAACAGACCATTGTCCGCAGCAAACTACCCAGCCTTCAGGAGAACAGTGACCATGACACCACACAACCCTGCCACGGCAACCTCTGCAAGACGTGCCGGATCATCGACACAGATACCATCATCTCACGTGAGAACACCATCCACCAGGTACACGGTACATACTCTTGCAACTCGGCCAACGTTGTCTACCTGATACGCTGCAAGAAAGGATGTCCCGAGGCATGGTACATTGGGGAAACTATGCAGACGCTGCGACAACGGATGAATGAACACCGCTCGACAATCACCAGGCAAGACTCTTCTCTTCCTGTTGGGGAGAACTTCAGCGGTCACGGGCATTCGGCCTCTGATATTCGGGTAAGCGTTCTCCAAGGCGGCCTTTGCGACACACGACGGCGCAGAGTCGCTGAGCAGAAACTGATCGCCAAGTTCCGCACACACGAGGACGGCCTCAACCGGGATATTGGGTTCATGTCCCACTATTTGTAACTCCCACAGAGTTTCACTGGCTGTCTTGTCTGGAGACAATACACATCTTTTTAGCCTGTCTTGATGCTCTCTCCACTCACGTTGTTTTGTTTCTTAAAGACTTGATTAGTTGTAAGTATTCGCATTCCAACCATTATTCATGTAAATTGAGTTTGTGTCTTTATATGCTCTGTTTGTGAACAGAATTCCCACTCACCTGAAGAAGGGGCTTGCAGCTCCGAAAGCCTGTGTGGCTTTTGCTACCAAATAAACCTGTTGGACTTTAACCTGGTGTTGTTAAACTTCTTACTGTGTTTACCCCAGTCCAACGCCGGCATCTCCACATCATCGTTACACATTACCAGATCTAAGATAACTCTTTCCCTTGTAGGTTCTGTAACATACTGTTCAAGGAAACTATCCCGACAGCATTCTAAGAACTCTTCCTCCATCCCACCACGTCCAACTTGAGTCAGCCAATCAATATGCAGGTTAAAAACCCCCATGATTATTGCCGTTCCGTTTTTGCACGCATCCATTATTTGCTTGTTTATAGCCCTCCCCACCTCAACATTATTATTTGGGGGCCTATAGACCACGCCTACTAGTGTATTTCTCCCCCTACTATTCCTTATCTCCATCCATATTATCAGTCCCTATCCTGCCCAAATATTATTACCCGTCCAGTTTGAATAGGCCCATCCCGCCACAGAACCAGTCTCAATGCCCTAGAATCTTAAACTTTCCCCATCAGACCATCCTTTTAGTCATGTCTTCACACAATAGAACCTAGTGTTTCTACTCTGACTAGCATGTGTCAGTGGTAATAATCCGGAGATCACTATCTTTGGGTTCTTTCTTTTTAGCATGCTCCCCGTGTTCTTATTTTAGGACCTCATCACTTTTTCACCGATGTCGCTTGTACCAACGTGTACTAAGACCACTCCCTACCTCTTCAGATTGCCCTGCAGCCACTTGGAATTATGCTTGACCCAGCAGCAGGGAGGTAACATACCATCCTCGAGACTCGTTTACGGCCACAGAAACGACTGTCTATTTTCGCTTACGATTGAATGTTCTATAGCTATTGCAGTCCCACAATTGGTACTTCTCCGCTCTGCAGCAGAACCAACATGGTGCAATGGATTTGGGTTTTGCTGTTTTCCCTTAAAAGGCTATTCCTCTCAACAGTATCCTAAACGGTATACCTGTTTTGTTGGGGAATAGCCACAGGAGATTCCTGCACTGTCTGCCTAGCTTTCGTGCTCTGCCTTGTGCTTTCCTCATTTCCATCTGCCTGTGGACTCTGACCCTGCGTTGTGACCTCTCTATACTTGCTAAGAACGGTACTCTCCGCCTCGCGGATGCAACACTTTGTCCACAGCTGCCGCTCGACACTGACACTTGCAGGAGCTCTAGCTGGAGACACGTCCTGCATACATGTTGTCCCCAGGCACTGAAAACGTTCCCGCCCTCCCCCATGGAGCGCGGACAGCAGACCATGGCTTGGAGCTCTCCTGTCATTTCTTAGCGCTTTAAATTAAACGATTGAAATATTTTTGCTTCAGCTTATATATAATTCTGGAGGGCCCTTCTTTCCTGCTCCTCGTTACTACACAATATAACGTTTACAAACAACACATACAGAAATTACTTCGGAGACAGTAAGTGATAACATGAGTAAACACTTAACCCACATTTTTACTGACCAATCAGCTCTTTCCCTTGTGATCTCTGCTATTGCAGCAGCGTAAGACCACACCTATCTTTTATCTATTTTGTCCTCCTCATCGTGCAATTTTATGTTTGGAGGAGGATGAGGGAGGGATGGAGGGAAACAGGGAGGTGGTTTCTCAGGCTATCGCACTCCTTGGCAGCAGTTCTTCCTCTACCCAGTATGCATTCAAGTGACTGCGCCAACATCTCCCAGAATGCTCCTCAGTGAAGTTACTCTCCTGCGCTCTACTGGATTGGCTGATAGAAGGAAAACATTCAAACACAAACACACTCACAAACGTAAAAACACTCAAAACTTTTCCAACTCCCCGCAGAACTACAGGCACTCAAAAAAACTATAACTCCCACTCGCACACACGCACACTGACACAGGCAATATAGACACACAAAATCACTGTCGCTCACACGCAATGCATTGATAGAGTCAATATATGTATCCGCAATCTTTTTCAAACAGAGATAGGGACAATATAGTCACACACAATCTTTCTCACACACATCGATAGAGACAATATGGATTCTGACACAATCTCTCTCTCACACACACATCGATAGAGACAATATAGACACACACACAATCTCTCTCGCGCACAAACCTTGCAGAGACAATACAGATAGACGTACAACTTCACACACACACACATCGATAAAGACAATTTGGACACACACAATTTCTCTCACAAACATTGATAGGGTCAATAACGACAGGCAGGCAATCTCTCTCACACATGCACACATCAATAGAGACAATTTGGACACACACACAATCTCTCTAACATAAACACATTGACAAAGACAATATAGACAGACACAATCTCTCACACTCGCACACAACTGTAGAGCCAACATAGATCAACACAATCTCTCTCACAAACACACATTGACAAAGACAATAAAGATACACAGACAATCTCTCACACACACACATCTTTCGGAAATTATAAATACACACTCAGTCTCTCTCTCTCTCACATCGAGAGAGACAACATAGACTCTCACACATTGACAGAAGCAATTTAGACACAAACACAATCTCTCCCACGTACACACACATCGATGAAACAGGAGGTATATTTGCTTTATTGCTTAAAGGCGACATCAAGGCTGCATTAAGAAATGACAATGGCACGAAGGACCTACATGTTGAATCAATGTGGTTGGAAATTGAAACAAATGAAAAAAGAAAATCCTAAGTCGGACTTATTTGCAGGCACCCGAGCAATACCTCCAAAGTTGAACATCGTTTCAATCAAGAAATAATGAGGGCTTGGGAGCACAGCACAAAGGAAATCATGGGTGATTTTAAATGCATATTAGCTGGATTAATGAAATTGGAAATGTTGCCTCGAGGGAGATTTCATATAGCGTATGAGGTATTGTTTTTAAAGTAATATGTGATGGAACATGTGAGGGAGCGGGCTATGTTACATTTAGTTTTATGCACTGTGGAAGGGATGGTAAACAGTTTTGTCATGAAACATCCTTGGCACAAGTGATCACCACGTGCAAGGATTTCTGATTCAGATTGAGCGAGAGAAGACAATGTGCCATCGTAATGTTTTAAAGTTTGGCAGAGGTGATTATACAGGCCTGAGGAAAGAGTTGGCCCAAGCAGGCTGGGCAGAAGCAATTGAGTGCAGGGGAGTTAACGAACAATGGAGGATGTCCAGGGAGATATTGAATACCTTTAAATTAAAGGATTTTCCTGACAGAAACAGGAATTATAAAGAGAAGAAACACAATTCATGGCTAAGCAAGAAAGTCATAGGGGGCACAAAGGCAAATAAGGTGCATATCAAACTGCCAAGGCTGGTGGCAAGATGGACGATTGGGAGAACTTTATGATTCCGCAAAAGGCTACAAAAAATCAAGATGAACGACGAATGGAAAGCAGCAGAAAGCATAAATACTGTTACCAAAGGCTTCTATCAGTGCATAAAGAGGAAGTGAATAGCTAAAGCAAATGTTAGCCCTTTCGATGAAAATACTGGTGAAGTAATAATGGGGAACACGGAGATGGCGGACGCATTAAACCAATATTTTCTCTCTGTCTTCAAGGTAGAGAATAAAGAATAATTTCCAAAAACTGCAGTTAATGTCGATAAACTTGGTGCAATAAGCATCACCCGGGACAAGGTATTGAATAATGTTCTGGGATTAAGGACAGATAACTTACACAGAGAGTGGTGGGTGTCTGCAACCCGCTGCTAGGGAAGGTAGTAGAAATAGATATGATAGTGACTTTTAAGGGGCGTCTTGACAAATACAGGAATATGAATGGAAGAGAGTGATATGGTCCCAGAGGAGCAGGGGGGTTAAATTAGGTTGTGTAGCTTTGTCGGATTGACAATCGTCATTCCAAATGCTCAACTGTCTCCTCCTTAATGATTGATTCCAGCATCTTCCCCACCACTGAGGTCGAGCTAACCAGCCTATCGTTTCCTACATTTTGCCTCTCTCCCTTTTTGAATAGGGACATCACATTCGCTTGTTTCCAATCCAGCGGGACATTAATGGTGCTGTAATTTTCTTTGTTCTTGATTCTAAATTTCCAGGACATGATGGCCTGCTGTCTACGGTATTAATGAAATTGGCAGCAGAGATAATGGATTCTGTTAATGTCCCGCTGGATTGGAAACAAGCGAATGTGATGTCCCTATTCAAAAAGGGAGAGAGGCAAAATGTAGGAAACGATAGGCTGGTTAGCTCGACCTCAGTGGTGGGGAAGATGCTGGAATCAATCATTAAGGAGGAGACAGTTGAGCATTTGGAATGACGATTGTCAATCCACCATTGTCAGCATGGATTTATAAAGGTTAAGTCATGCTTGACAAATTTGCTTGAGTTATTTGAGGACATAACTAGCAAGCTGGATAGTGGGGAACCTGAGGTTGTGGTACATCTGGACTTCCAAAAGGTGTTTGACAAGGTGCTGCATGAAAGACTGATCCCGAAGGAGAGATTGCAGGGGACTAGGGTAGAGTACTGGATTGGATTGCAGATTCGCTGATTGACAGAAAGCAGAGAGTCGGGGATAAATAGGGGTCCATCTCTGGCAGGTGAAATGCACTTATTGGTGTGCCACATTGGCGAGTCCACAGATCTCATCTGTTTACAATGTATATAAATGATCTGCAAGCAGTGACAATGCGTAACGTAACAAAAACCCTGGATGAAATAGTTCGAAAATCAGGCACTGAAGAAAATATAAAGATTTGGCAGATGATTATAGATATGCTACGACCGTGGACCAAAATCTGCCAGATGGAGTTTAATGTGGATACGTGTGACGTTATCCATTTTGTCAGAAAAGATGCCAAGGCAAATTGTTATCTAAACGGAAGGCAGATTCAAAATGCGGCTGGGTGTCTTTGTTCATGAATCTCAAAATATCTGAATACAGGTGCAGCTTTTAGTAAAAAAAAGGCAAATGGCATGTTGGCATTTTTTGCAAAAGGACTAGAGAATTAAAGTCGAGAAATGTTACAATTGTTAGTCTGCTGCTGGGACCACATCTGGAGTATTGTTCCCCGTTTTGGTGCCCTTATCTGGGGAAGGAGGTGGTGACATTGGAGTTTGTTCAGAGGAGGTTCACCAGAATGATTCTGGGGTTAAAACGTATAACGTAAGAGGAGAGATTTAAACGCTTGGGCTTATATGCACTGGAATTTAGAACGTTGTGAGTGGATATTATTGTGATACGTAAAATGCTAAAGGGATTCATAAAGTATATGTAGACCAAATGTCCCCCTTGTGGCGAAATCTAGAGTTACAGGTCACAGGTACAGTTTGAGAGGAGGCAGAATTAAAACTGAGTGAGGAGAAACTGGTCCGCCCAGAGGGTGATGAATTTGTTGAACTCGCTATCTCATAGCTCAGTGGAGTCTGAATCATTAAATGGTTTCAAGAAGGACACAGATATATATTTCATTATAAAAAAGTGTGAAAGGGATATGGTGAATAGATAGGGAGGTAGATTGGAATGCAGGGAGAGATTAGCAGTGGTCTAATTGAATGGCGGGGCAGGCTGGAAGTGGTAAATTTGCCTACTGCTGCTTCCTAAGTCATGTGTTCCTATGTTCCCAATCAGATAGAAATGAAAGAGAGAAACGTATAATGAAAATGCGGTGCAATGGGATTGTCACTGGACTAGTTATCCAGTTACCCAGAACAATGCCCGTGGTACCCAGGTTCGAATCCCAACATAGCAGATGTGCTTGTCACTTAAATGCCCTCTGGTATTCTCCAACAGGGCAAGTAGGGTTGCAGGACAAATGATTGCTCAGCCAGTGGTGCCCACAGCCCATGATCGCGTTAAAAAAATGCGGGTGACAATTCCACCGTTTCTGGGAACCCCGGGGTGGGCCCCCCTCCTTGTAACTTTTTACTGAACTTTCCTTCTCTGCAGCCTCAACTCCATTTTGTGGTCATGTCAGAGAGCCAGACGCACTGTAACTACAGTCCCCAAACATCACCCAGAGTTGGGACACAAGATCCACTGTCCTTTCTGAATGTATGCAGAAGCTCACCATGCAACCTCCAGAAACCCACGAACAACACCTCCACTAACGCTCCAATCACAGGAGTCAAAAGCCCATCAGTTGCAAGTGTGATGCCTGGACCTTTTAAGTAACACTGGCATGGGTTACTCGTGTTGCTGAACACGCTTTGAGCAGAGAGAGACTCACACATGTGTTCAGTGGACAGACACTGTCCAAGTTTCAGAGACATGTGCCAGATCTGCTGAAACTCCCTGTGCAACATGAGGACACGAGGAACATAACCCACAGGATTTCCTGTATTCAGAACTCTGTCACGCTGGCACCAATGAGTCTGCAGAGCACAAAGTACAAGTCCAAGATTCAGAGGAACAGAAATTCACTTTGATCAGTGAATTTGACAAATTCTTAAAGATAACGGCCTCTACAGATCTAGGAAAAGAGAATGTGACAGATTGCAGGAGACATTCAAACACAAGAATGGGAATATGAACATCATCTAGAATTACATAGCACGGGTAAAAGAGGAGCTGTACCATGGAATATTGGTGTCAGGGTAATATATGTTTTCGGGACTGGGGATGTGGAGACTTTGTGGAGTGGGTGTTTTTAGGCTCTGTATAAATGTGAACAGAGACATTTTGGAAAACGGATACAGAGTGGGACAAATCAGACCGAAAAATCGTGGAGGGATTTGATCAGGTGAGTGAGAAAATTAAGGGTTCACCTGTTCAGCTGGTGATAGAGTTCAGCGAGCACAGGATGATGAGTAAATTGGATTTGCTGAGTTGGGGAGTGGACAGCAGTGCTTTGGATGAGATTTTTTCAGCAGGCTTATATATGGGAAGCTTGTCAGCAAATAATTGGAATATTGTGTCTGGAACTCGCAAGAACAGCTGAGTGGAGCCAAAGGATGATATTCCGGAGATGACAGTAGACAGGATTAATCATGGAATGATACAATGTCAGTAATCAGCTCTGAGCCAAAGCACGGACAGATGTTGCAATGAGCTGCGCTGGACTCAGGTCCAGGAATACTGCCAGTGGATCGGGAACCGAGATTGGAAGTGGAACGGAAGTCAATGTCCATTTCCCTAAGACTGAAATAACAAACAGAGTAATACAATGAAAATGGTTTACACATATAATCTTTGATACAGAAACAAACCAGAAACCACAATGGGAGATATTCAGATAACCTGAACGATCAAAAACACTGAACAGTGTTCCGTGTTGCGCGTGTTTCATGAATGAATATAGAGACGCAACAGCCAGAATAACAAAAGTAACAGTGCAGAGTAAATCGCAAGATTATGAATAGAGTTAAATAGGCTTTATAGAATTAATTACTGCACAGGGAGACTTACCAGGGATACCAATCATTGCCAGGATGGGATAGTAAAATCCTTGAATGAACAAGAGTACATAAAGAATCTGCAATGAGAGTGATAACCTATAAAATCCATCACCTGACAGGAAGTAAAGAGCCAGTGCAAAATTTCCACATGTATTAAAATCTAAAGGTGGCAGGGGTGGTGGGGGTGGAATATTCCGATGGATTGTTCCCAGATTCTGATCCATTGTTGGAACATTCCAGTCCATTGTTCTCAGATTCTGATCCATTGTTGGAACATTCCAGTCCATTGTTCTCAGATTCTGATCTCCCCTCCCCGTCTCCATGCAGCCGCTTATCCCTGTTAGTGCCGGAGTTGATGCTCCCGCTGATTCTATGCTGTAACAAACTGAACAGAACCCTTAATAAGTAGAAGAGGGAAATCCTCCAGTGACACCGCCCGGCTCCACGTAGACTGACATTATTCACAGACACTGAACAAACAATTTCAGTTAACCCCATTCAATCCAGCATTTTAATATCACAAAATACCATATTTAGGAAGGCTGCATGGGATGGTAAGGGTCAGGGAGGGGTGGAAAGGTGAAAATGACGGAGAGTCTGACCATACTCCCTCAGTCTTCCCTGAATATGGCAGTAGTCCCTGTGTTATCATGGTTGTGGGTTATAGATGAGTTTATCATTAGTCGGGATTGATAGACACTGCTGAAATCTAGGCTGCTGTTAGACTTTAACTATCGTTTAACACCCTGTTCCGTACAGAACAACCTTAGCAGAGGCTTCACGGAGGTGATGTGCGTTCATGCCAAATTCGTTCTTAGTTCCGAAATGTAGAATTTCAGATCTGTTATTTCGGGGAGTTCGCAAGTCAATTCTTACGGCACTTACTATCAAATTCGGTCAATTCTTACGGTAGCTGTGCAGTGAAAGATCCTCGCTCTGTTTTCCCCAGTGGGGAGTGGGGATGCAGACTATTCTTGCCCAAATTTCGGCTGCACAACTTGGAGGTTTCAAATGAGCATGTGTGCAGAAAGCTGTAAAACGGCAGTTCTGCTGCCCGCACACTCACCTCCTCCCACTCGCGCACCCACCACCATGGACATAGGAACCCTCCGGAACACAGAAATTGCCTTCTCGGGTGTGGGATCATGAGGAGCCTGACATCAACGTTTACCAACAGGACTAGTCCGATACTGGTCTGCGTCGAGTCAAAACAGAGAACCTCCTCCACAAAGAGCCACAGGAATACAGTTGGCCACACAAAGTGGCAGCTCTGTTGTACTCCTCTCCCAAAATGAAGGGACGCCCTCAGGGACCCTTTAACCTTCACGGGACAGTGTTCGGTAGCGTACAGTAATCAGACCCGGGCGAGAAAGTGTGTTCCCAAACCGAATGCCCACAGAGTCCAGAGTAGATACACGTGATTCACCGTATCGAATGCCTTCTCCTGGTCAAGAGACAGGAAGGCGTTCGGCAGAGCAGCCCTCTGGGAATGATGGATTAGACCCCAGACCAGATGAATGTTATCCCGAATGGTGCAGCCCAGAGTAGTGGAGGATTGCTCAGAGTGGATCATGTGATCCACTATGGTGCCAATGCGTGATTATAGAGCCCTGGCAAAGAGTCAGCAGGGCATTTGCAGCCCTGTGCCATGAGAGGGGCTACACCCTCAGGACAACAGAATAGTCCTTCTCCAGGGTGTCACAAAATGCCCTGAAGAACTCCATTGTCAGACCGTCCAGCGCTGGTGATGTTTCCCTTAAGAGGGTGTAGAGGGCGCAGATCCCCTCCTTCAGGCTGATAGAGGCGTTGCTCCTAACGACACCCTCCGGGTCGAACAGTGGCAGGTAGTTCCACAAAGCTCTACGGGCATCCTTGCTGGACAGATTTAGAGAGAAAAGGGCAGTGTGATATTATCAGGCAATTTCCCCGATGCCCTCCAGATCCTAGAAAAGGGA
Source organism: Mustelus asterias (assembly GCF_964213995.1). Taxonomy (NCBI): domain Eukaryota; kingdom Metazoa; phylum Chordata; class Chondrichthyes; order Carcharhiniformes; family Triakidae; genus Mustelus; species Mustelus asterias. The sequence continues at coordinate 345,555 of NW_027590103.1, forward strand.
TCCATAGTCGGCCAAATAAGTTTAGGAGTTGCTGATGGATCCCATGTTTTTGTTCCAGCGGTTGTAAAATGGGGGGAATCTGCATTCACAACTTCATGTACATTGTGGCCCAATGATTGGAGCACAGATGTTCACAACGTGAAGCACCACACCCCGCCCGCAGCGAACTGTCAAGTGGAGCAATTGGATCTACCCCGGTATGGACCTCACCCAGAAGACGGAAGTGGGTGAGTGGGAGCCCGTTGGGAACAAAGCAGGAGACATTGTATCACATTAAGCTATGGCCGGTGGCCTCTGAAGGGTCTATCTCTACGATGTTCCTGCCCACCATGAAACTTTTCCGAGGCGAGCCAGTAAGAACATAAGAAGTCGGAGCAAGAGTAGGCCATCTGGTCTCTCGAGCCTGCTCCGCCATTCATTAAGATCATTGTTGATCTTTTCGTGGACTCAGCTCCACTTACCCGCCCGCTCACCATAACCCTTAATTCCTTTACTGTTCAAAAAATTATCTATCCTTGCCTCAAAAACATTCAATGAGGTATCCTCAACTGCTTCACTGGGCAGGGAATTCCAGAGATTCACAACCCTTTGTTTGAATAAGTTCCTCCTCAACTCAGTCCTAAATCTGTTTCCCCTAATTTTGAGGCTATGCCCCCGAGTTCGCGTTTCACTCGCCAGTGGAAACAGCTTCCCTGCTTCAATCTTATCTATTCCCTTCATAATCTTATATGTTTCTGTAAGATCGCCCCTCATTCTTCTGAATTCCAATGATTATACCCCCAGTCTACTCAGTCTCTCATCATAAACCAACACTCTCAACTCCGAAATCAACCCAGTGAATCTCCTCTGCACCCCCTCCAGTGCCAGTACATCCTTTCTCAAGTAAGGAGACCAAAATTGTACGCAGTACTCCAGGTGTGGCCTCACCAGCACCTTATACAGCTGCAACATAATCTCGCTGTTTTTAAATTTCATCCCTCTAGCAATGTTGGACAAAATTCCATTTGCCTTCTTAATTACCTGCTGCACCTGCAAACCAGCTCCTTGAGATTCCTGCACAAGGACACCCAGGTCCCTCTGCACAACAGCATGCTGCCATTTTTGCCATTTAACTAATAGTCCATTTTGCTGTTATTCCTACCAAAATGGATGACCTCACATTTACCAAAATTGTACCCCATCTGCCAGACTCTCGCCCACTCACTTAGACTATCGATATCCCTTTGCAGACTTTCAGCGTCCTCTGCACAGTTTGCTCTTCCACCCATCTAAGTGTCATCTGCGAATTTTGACACACTACACTTTGTCCCCAACTCCAAATCATCTATGTCAATCGTAAACAATTGCTGTCCAAAAACTGATCCCTGAGGCACACCACCAGTCACTGATCACCAACCATAAAAACACCCACTTACCCCCACTCTTTGCTTTCTGTTACTCAACCAATCCTCTATCCATGCTAATATGTTACCTGTAACACTGTGCACTTTTATCCTATGTAGCAGTCTTTGGTGCAGCACCTTGTCAAATGCTTTCTGGAAATCCAGATACACCACATCCACAGGTTCCCCCATTGTCCATTGCACATGAAATGTTCTCAAAGAATTCCACCAAATTAGTCAAACATGACCTGCCCTTCATTAACCCATGAAGGGCAGGGTGGACCACCTACTTTGTCCGCAAGCAGTAAATTGCCGTTCCGAACATTTTAAAGGCATTTGCGGGGCCGACAAATGCCTCTGTAATGGTGGAGTGCGTGTTGCACTTCACTCCGAGGGATTTTTTTTTGTTTTCAGTGTAAACGGCGACGGGGCAATGGGAGCAGCGGGTGCTCCAGCAGGAACCAAACTCCAGAAACATCCAGCTCCAGCAACAGCCAGCTCCAGCAGTAACCAATTGCAGCAGGAAGAAACTCCAGCAGCAACCAGCTCCAGCAACAACCAGCTCCAGCAACAACCAGCTCCAGCAACAACCAGCTCCAGCAGCAAACAGCTCCAGCAACAGCCAACTCTAGCAGCAACCAAACTCCAGCAGCAACCAGCTCCAGCAACAACCAGCTCCAGCAACAGCCGGCTCCAGCAGTAAACAATTGCAGCAGGAAGAAACTCCAGCAGCAACCAGCTCCAGCAACAACCAGCTCCAGCAACAAGCAACTCCAGCAGCAAACAGCTCCAGCAACAGCCAACTCCAGCAGCAACCAACTCCAGCAGCAATCGGCTCCAACAACAACCAGCTCCTGCAGCAACCAACTCCAGCAGCAACCAGCTCCAACAACAACCAGCTCCAGCCACGACCAACTCCAGCAGCAACCAGCTCCAACAACAACCAGCTCCAGCAGCAACCAGCCCCAGCAAAAACCAACTCCAGCAGCAAACAGCTCCAGCAACAACCAGCTCCAGCAACAGACAGCTCCAGCAGTAACCAATTGCAGCAGGAAGAAACTCCAGCAGCAACCAGCTCCAGCAACGACCAGCTCCAGCAACAACCAACTCCAGCAGCAAACAGCTCCAGCAGCAACCAACTCCAGCAGCAATAAGCTCCAACAACAACCAGCTCCAGCCACGACCAACTCCAGCAGCAACCAGCTCCAACAACAACCAGCTCCAGCAGCAACCAGCTCCAGCAACAACCAACACCAGCAGCAACCAGCTCCAACAACAACCAGCTCCAGCCACGACCAACTCCAGCAGCAACCAGCTCCAACAACAACCAGCTCCAGCAGCAATCAGCTCCAGCAACAACCAGCTCCAGCAGCAAACTGCTCCAGAGCTCCAGCAACAGTAAGCTCCAGCAGCAACCAGCTCCAACTACAACCATAAGACCATAAAACATAGGAGCAGGATTAGGCCACTCGGCCCATCGAGTCTGCTCCGCCACTCAATCATGGCTGATATTTTTCCCCATCCCCATTCTGCTGCCTTTTCCCCATAGCCCCTGATCCCCTTATTAATCAAGAACCTATCTATTTCTGTCTTAAAGACACTCAATGACCTGGCGCCCACAACCTTCTGCGGCAAACTGTTCCGCAGATTCATCACTCTCTGGCTGAAGAAATTCTTCCTCATCTCTGTTTTAAAGGGATTGTCCCTTTAGCCTGAGGTTGTGCCCTCTGGTTCTAGTTTTTCCCACTAGTGGAAACATCCTCTCCACATCCACTGTATCCAAGTGTCGCAGTATCCTGTAAGTTTCAGTAAGATCTCCCCTCATCCTTCTAAACTCCAAGGAGACCAGAACCAGAGTCCACAGCCGTTCCTCACACGACAAGCACTTCAATCCAGGGATCATTCTTGTGAACATCCTCTGGACTCTTTGCAAGGCCAGCACATCCTTCCTTAGACATGGGGCCAAACCGGTTCACAATACCCCAAATGGGGCTTGACCACAATCTTATACAGCCTCAGAAGTACATCCCTGCTCTTGTATTCAAACCCTCTCAACATTAATGCTCACATTGCATTTGCCTTCCTCACTGCCGACTGAACCTGCACGTTATCCTTAAGAGAATCTTGAACAATGACTCCCAAGACCCTTTGTGTTCCTGGTTTCTTCAACATTTTCCCATTTCGAAAATAATCTGTGCCTCTATTCCTCCTTCCAAAGTGCATAACCTCACACTTTACCACATTGTATTCCATCTGCCACTTCCTTGCCCAATCTCCTAGCTTGTCCAACTGCTTCCGCTTTTGCATTGCCAGTGTCTGGGTGGAGATGTTCTTTCTGCAATTTCACCCTCATCTTTATTCTCATATCAGGCTGTGCTGGACTCACCGTGGCAGAACACATTAGGACATTGATCCTTTTCCACTCTGTAACCACGTGTCTGAAACCTGCTCACCTCCCAGCAATCTCCATCCAGACTGGTTTGTACCGATGGGATAATCTTCTCCTTCCATCCTGAGGGAACAGGACCTCCCGCCGAGCCCGAGCAGCCGGGAAGAGTCCCTCCAGGGAGGAAATAGTGATTGGGGAGCAATCCTTGCTCTGCTTTCTGTCCTTTCAGCCCCTCGTTCAGTAAGCAGAGCTCCCTCGCTGCTTCCTCCAGAGCTGCTGTGTTTGAAAGTCCTGCAGGCTGCCTTTGGAGATGGTGGAGATGCCGCACACATGAGGACGGCCTAAACCGGGATGTTGGATTTATGTCACATTATCAGTAACCCCCACAGCTTGACTCCTGGACTTGCAGAATCTCACTAGCTGTTCTGTCTGGAGACAATACACATCTCTTTAACCTGTGTTTAATGCTCCCTCCAACCACACTGTCTGTACCTTTAAGACCTGGCTGGCTTTAGGGATTCGCATTTTAATCAGTATTCTGTAACTTGATGTTGTGTCTCTGTGCACTGTTTGAGAGCACATTTCCACTCCATCTGACGAAGGAGCAGCGCTCCGGAAGCTTATGGTATTTGCTAACAAATAAACCTGTTGGACTTTAACCTGGTTTTGCGAGACTTCTGACTTTGGAGATGGTGCGAGCATTGCCTGAACCGGGACTGCCCCCTGCCCAGGCTGCCTCAGTGGGCAGGTCCCCTGCCTGCCAACCGTTAATTGTCCGCCTCTGACAACATCACCTTCATAACTCTGCCTATCATGCCCACACGGACACACCACCCATTTCCAATCCCCATGCTGGGACTTCAGAGCTTCTGGTAAAATCACAGCCATTAACTTCAACCTCACCACAAACTGCATTCCCAAAGCACTGACCATCCCATGTCCCTCCCGAGCCACTCCGAGTAAGGACATGGGGATCTTGTGATTATGGTCCTGTCCCATCATCACTTTTATCATTTAATCACTCCTGTAATTCCAGTTTGTCCTTTCTTTGTTTCTTCCCCAGCCACCCACCGCAGTCACTTCAAACCTGTCAATTCACTGCCCGTTCCCAGTTCCAATGGAAGCTCAAACTTTACCCCTGTTTCTCTCTTCACATGTATTTAGCTAACCTGCTGAGCATTTCCAGTTTATTTATATTTCATTTTCAGCATTGAGTATTTATTCATTCTACAGAAATGCAAGTTGTGTTTTTGGAATGTCCCATGCAATACATTATTATTGTTATTAACAGTATTATATAAAACACTGGGGATTGAGCATGATTCCTGTTATTCCTCTCTCTCGTCTCCAGTCTGGATAATAACGCTCTCACAGATGCTTGTGCTGAGGATCTCGCCTCCGCTCTCTGTACAAATCATTCAGTGGGGTTTCTGAACCTGGGATTAAGCTCCTTCACAGACCAATCTGTCCCTGCTCTCTGCCACCTCATACTGACCTACAGGAGTTGGAATGGATCTCGTGAGTGTTTGTGTTAATTTTTAGTGTAACAATTAAAATATGAATGGATTTAAAATATAAATGATTCTGAATCTTCCAAGCAGCAGCAATGGTAAGCAGATTGTCGGTATGTGTGAAAATCCCCCCAATCTGAAACTGCTGCATATTTCTCCCAGAATCTTCAGCACTGCGACATCGGGAGCTCCACCAGACCAGACTAGAGTCGGGGAAGAGAGAGCACACACCCTATTTACAGCACTGTGACCCCGGGGAGCTCCACCAGACCAGACTAGAGTCGAGGAAGAGAGAGCACACACCCTATTTACAGCAAAGTGACCCCGGGGCGCTCCATCACAGCAGACTAGAGTCGAGGAAGAGAGAGCACACACCATATTTACAGCACAGTGACCCCAGGGCGCTCCATCCGAACAGAATAGATTCGTCAAAGAGAGAGAGCACGCACCCTATTTACAGCACAGTGACCCTGGCGACCTCCATCACGGCAGAGTGGAGTCGCGATAGAACGAGCACGCACCCTATTTACAGCACAGTGACCCCGGGGAGCTCCATCAGAGCAGAGTGGAGTCAGGGTAAAGAGAGCACGCACCCTATTTCCAGCACAGTGACCCTGGCAATCTCCATCAGAGCAGAGTGGAGTCGCGGTAGAGCGAGCACACCTTATTTACAGCACAGTGACCCCGGGGAGCTCCATAAGTGTTAGTTGATTGTGGGAGTGAATGGGTTGGTGTGTCGCTGGATGAATGGTTAGTCAGGGAGCTAGGGAGAGGTTTAAGGATTAATTCTGGGTGTCGGGAGGGTGGTCGAGTTGTATTGTGTTGGGTTGGAGGGTTAATCAGCAGTTTGGATGGTGGCTGGGAGTTGGTAATGTTGTTGGGTGTTTAGTCAGATGTGGTTGCATTGTCGGGGGTTGGGATTGGTAAATAGCTTTGGAGAGTAGTGGGTTGGGGTTGGTTCTTGAGTAATCAGTTTAAGTCAGAGATATAGTCAAGAATGTATTCAAGAGGCGGCTGGATAGAGCACTCGGGGTGAACAGGATCAAAGGTTATGGGGAGAAAGCAGGATTAGGCTATTGAGTTGGACGATCCGCCATGATTGTGATGGATGGTGGAGCAGGTTCGAAGGACCAAACGGCCTCCGCCTGCTCCTATCTTCCATGTTTCTATGTCAGGTCAGGAGAGGTTGGGACAGATGAGGACAAGTTGGGAGGTTTAGTCAGATTTGTTCAAGGCCTAGTGGGAGGTAGTCGGGCTGGAGGGAGGTAGCGATGATTTAGGGGAGTGACAGCCTGTCAGGGGGAGATACCAGCAGCAGCCAGGCCTGTGACACCACAGCTGGTTCTTTCCTATAGCATCTGTACCCTGGAACATTAAACTGCCAGTCCTGTCACTCCGTTAGCCATGTTTCAGTTTTTGCTATAATATCCCAGTCCCATGTACACATCAATGCCCTGATTTCATCTGCCTTGCCCATCAGGCCTCTTTCATTGAAATCAATGCAGTTTAATCTGGACTTCCCTTGCTCTCTGTCTTGCTTCTGTCTGATGTGTCTGGTACTAGGATTACTGACACTGCCTTTACTGGTTCTGCTGTGGGACAGGGTTGGGCAAGGAGCAAGCGAGCAGTAGTAATAGGGGACTCGCTAGTTAGAGGCACAGACAGGTGTTTCTGTGGCTGCAATTGAGACTCCAGGATGGTGTGTTGCCTCCCTGGTGCCAGGGCCAGGGACGTCTCTGAGCAATGGCAGGGCATCCTTCAGGGGGAAGGTGAGCAGCCAGAGGTCGTTGTACATATTGGTACCAACGACATAGGAAAAGGAATGAGATCCTGCAATGTCAATATAGAGAGTTACGCAGAAGGCTAACGTGTAGGACCTCGAAGGTAGTAATTTCAGGACTACTATCGGTACCACGTGCGAGTGGGAGTAGGAATAGGAGGATTAGGCAGATGAGTGCCTGGCTTGAGAGCTGGGGCAGGGGGCAGGGATTTAGATTTTTGGATCATTGGGATCTTTTCTGGGGAACGGCTGATCTGTTCAAGAGGGATGGGTTACATTTGAACTGGAGGGGGACGAACATCCTGGCGGGAAGATTTGCTAGAGCCGCTCGGGAGGGTTTAAACTAGTTTGGCGGGGCGGTGCGGGGGGGGGGGGGGGGGTGGGGGCGGGGGCGGCGGGGGGTTGGGCGGGGGATCCAAAGCAATAGGGAGACAGAGAGAAGTTTGAGGACAGCAGGGAAGTTAAAGAGAGCACGTTAATTAGTAAAGGCAGTGTCAGTAATCCTACTACCAGACAGATCAGACAGAAGCAAGAGAGAGAGCAAGGGAAGTCCAGATTAAACTGCATTTATTTCAATGCAAGAGGCCTGACGGGCAAAGCAGATGAAATCAGGCCATTGATGGGTACGTGGGACTGGGATATTATAGCAATTACTGAAACATGGCTAAGGGAGGGACATGACTGGCAGCTTAATGTTCCAGGGTACAGATGCTATAGAAAAGATAGAACAGGAGGTAAAAGAGAAGGGGGAGTTGCACTTTTGATTAGGGAAAGCATCACGGCCGTGCTGAGAGGGGATATATCCGAGGGTTCGATCACTGAGTCTATATGGGTGGAACTGAGAAATAAGAAGGGGGAAAACACTTTGATAGGGTTGTACGATAGGCCCCCAAATAGTCAGCGGGAAATTGAGGAGCAAATATGTAATGAGATTACAGATAGCACCAAGAAAAATAGGGTGGTAATATTCAGAGGTTTTAATTTTCCCAACATTGACTGGGACAGCCATAGTATTTGAGGGTTGGATGGAGAAACATTTGTTGAGCGTATTCAGGAGGAATTTCTCATTCAGTATGTGGATGGCCCGACTAGAGAGGGGGCAAAACTTGACCACCTCTTGGGAAATTAGGAAGGGCGGGTGACAGAAGTGAGGGATCACTTTGGGACCAGTGACCAGAATTATATTAGTTTTAAGATAACTATGGAGAACGATGGGTCTGTCCCAAAAGTTAATATTTGAAATTGGGGCAAGGCCAATTTCGATGGTATCAGGCAGGAACTTTCAAACGTTAATTGGGGGAGTCTGTGGGAAGGAAGAGGGATGTCTGGTAAGTGGCATGCTTTCAAAAGTGTGTTAACCAGGGTTCAGGGTAAACACATTCCTCTCAGAGTGAAGGGCAAGGCTGGCAGAAGTCGCGAACCCTGGATGACTCGGGATATTGAGGCCCTAGTCAGGAAGAAGAACGAGGTACATGACGTGCATAGGCAGCTGGGATCAAGTGAATCTCTTGAAGAGTATAGGGCGTGTAGGAGTAGAGTTGAGAGAGAAATCAGGAGGGCAAAAAGGGGACACGAAATTGTTTTGGCAGATAAGGCAAAGGAGAATCCAAAGAGATTCGACAAATACATAAAGGGCAAAAGAGTGTTAGCGCGAGTGGGCGAACACGACCACTTCGGACTCAGAGTCAGGTTCAACAGCGGTACAGCTTTATTAACGTCGACGGAGGTGCAATCAGGACATACAAACAGCACTGTCCCGAAAGCACTCTGAAAGCCTGCCGCAATGGGCTGCAGTTATACTCGAACTTTGACACGTCGTATGATTGAAATGTTAATGTTTTGATTACAGTATTTGACTCTGACCATTCTGTTTAATGGGTTTTTAGGTGCGGAGTTGATGTGTTAAGTCTGGTGATTGCCCAGTCTAGGGAGGTGGTAATTGTCTGAGATCTCCGGAGTTTCTTGTACAATAGGTGTTTTATCGGGAAGTCGTTCATGTCTCGGAGACCTTCTGTTTGATAAGGGCTTCCTGATATCCGTGGAGCCAATTAAATTAAATGGAAGGTTATGCTAATGTGATTCCTGAGTTCCTTTGTCAGCCTTGTTTCTGCATTTTAAAAGACCTCCTTGTCTGTTCACATTTTGTGCCTGGGTGCTGCTTTGTCCTGTTTCATTTATTTGATTTTATTCTAAGAAATATTTAATCTAAGGAATCACAGAAATTTGTGTCTGCTTACAAGAGTAACAAGGGGGAGAGTAGGGGCTCTTAAGGATCAACAAGGTAATATATGTGCGTATCCACAAGAGATGGGCGAGATCCTAAATGAATATTTCTCATCAGCATTTACTATTGAGAAAAGCATGGATGTTAGGGAACTTGGGGAAATAAATACTGATGTCTTGAGGAGTGTACATATTACAGAGAAGGAGGTGCTGGAAGTCTTAAAGCACACCAAGGTAGATAAATCTGTGGAACCTGATGAGATATATCCCAGGACGTTGTGGGAGGCTAGGGAGGAAATTGCGGTTCCACTAACCGAGATAATTGTATCATCGATAGTCACAGGTGAGTTGCCAGAAGATTGAAGAGTGGCAAATGTTGTGCCTTTGATTAAAAAGGGCTGCAGGGAAAAGTCTGGAAACGACAGGCCAGTGAGCCTCTCATCTGTGGTGGGTAAATTGTTGGAAGGTATTTTGAGGGGCAGGATCTACAGGCATTAGAGATACAAGGACTGATTAGGGACAGTCAGCATGGCTTTGTGAGTGGAAAATCATGTCTCTCAAATTTAATTGAGTTTTTTGAAGGGTTAACGAAGAAGGCAGATGAGGGCAGTGCAGTTGATGTTGTCTACATGAACTTTAGCAAGGCCTTTGACAAGGTACCGCATGGTAGGCTGTTGCATGAAGTTAAATCTCACGGGATCAACGGTGAGGTATCCTAATGGATACAAAATTGGCTCCTTGACAGAAGTCAGAGGGTGGTTGTAGAGAGTTGTTTTTCAAACTGGAGGCCTGTGAGCAGCGGTGTGCCTCAGGGATCAGAGCTTGGCCCACTGTTATTAGTCATTTATATCAATGATTTGAATGAGAATATAGGGGGCATGGTTCGTAAGTTTGCAGATGACACCAAGATTGGTGGCATGGTGGACAGTGAGGAAGGCTATCTCCAATTGCAGCGGGATCTTGATCAATTGGGCCAGTGGGCTGACGAATGGCAGACGGAGTTTAATTTAGAGAAATGCAAGGTAATGCATTTTGGTAGATTGAACCAGGGCAGGACTTACTCAGTTAATGCCATGGCATTGGGGAGAGTTACAGAATAAAAAGATCTCTGGGTACATGTTCATAGTTCCTTGAAAGTGGAGTCACACGTGGACAGAGTGATGAAGAAGGCATTCGGCATGCTTGGTTGCATTGGTCAGAACATTGAATACAGGACTTGGGACGTCTTGTTAAAGTTGTACAAGACATTGGTAAGGCCACACTTGGAATAATGTGTGCAATTCTGGTCACCCCTATTATAGAAATGATATTATTAAACTAGAAAGAGTGCAGAAAAGATTTACTCGGACGCGACTGGGACTTGATGGATTGTGTTATAAGGAGAGGCTAATAGACTGGGACCTTTTTCCTTGGAGGGTAGGAGGCTGAGGCATGACCTTATAGAGGTCTATAAAATAGTGAGGGACTTAGATCAGCTAGATAGTCAATCTCTTTTCCCAAAGGTAGGGGAGTCTAAAACTAGAGGGCTTAGGTTTAAGGTGAGAGGGGAGAGATACAAAAGTGTCCAGAGCGGCAATGCTTTCACACAGATGGTGGTGAGTGTCTGGAACAAGCTGCCAGAGGTAGTAGTAGAGGAGGGTACTATTTTATATTTTAAAAAGCATTTAGATAGTTACATGGGTACGATGGGTATAGAGGGATATGGGCCAAATGCGGGCAATTGGGATTAGCTTCGGGATTTAAAAAAAAGGATGGCATGGACAAGATGGGCCAAAGGGCCTGTTTCCATGCTGTAAACTTCTATGACTCTATGAGTGGGTCTAGTCAGATTGTGGGAGGTGTAGTATGGGGATCGGTGGGAAGTGATTGGGGGCCTCGGTTGTGCTATTCAGGTATTAGTCCAGGCGGTGAGCTGTCTAACATTACCTGAGTAACTATCCAGGTAAAGTTTGTGGATCTGTCCCAAGTATCTGACTCTAACTGCAGCAGGGGAATTCCCCAATAGTCGTTAATATCTCTGGGGCAATTCCCAGGTAGATCAGTGCGTCAGGACATCCACAGGGTCCCGATGCTCATCTTCGGATGTGTGTCTGGTCTCTGGCGATCCAGAGACCAGAAGATTTGTCCCATTAACTCCAGTCTCCTGTTATTTACTCTGTTGTTCAATCTGTTTATTTCCTGTTTCATCTTTAATCTGTTTCAGGCTGGAGTTTAATCGGTTCAGTCCAAATGGGAAGAGACAGCTGGAGTCGCTGCGGGGATCCAGACGGGGACTGAGAGTGACAGTGTGAACATTTCAATCTATAAACATTGCTGCTCCACCGGTTACAGTGAAATCCTGAATTGTGAAGATCTTCGACAGCTCCTTCCAAACCCTTCATTCCTGCCCCTCTCCCTCCCTATTCCATCAGCCCCTCCAGCCTGGCACTGATTTCCCTGCTTACCTGGTTTCCCAGCTGGAAAACTGTTGTAGTTTTAGTCTCCACATTGAAGGAAAGATTGCTGCAAACCATTGTTTAAGCAGCAATGTGTTGTCAGTGTTCTCAGCAACAGAGTCTTCAACCTCCTTTCAAAAGGGAGCAGCAGAGATCATTCTCCAGAGAGAGAACAGTGTGTGTGAGATTCTGACAGTACCCAGCAGGGGGCAGATGGGTCAACCTTGTCAGAGATTCCTCTCTGTCTCTGTGAATGAATTAAAGGCTCCACCAGCCTCTCCTCAAAACCTCTTTCACTATCTGGTGATTAAAGTGACACAATGCCACCATCTGCTGGTGGCTCCCAGCTACTGCAGGCGCTGGTTTTTGTGATCCTCCGACAAGTTCAGTCAGTCCCATGTCTGCATCTGGGAACCGGTTACTGCAGCGTGAATATTGAACAATATTGACAGGGATTGAAGTTTGCAGCAAAAACCCCGGCTGGTGTCACCAGACACTGTACATGACCTCTGTTCCCTCATTCCCTATGGGAGATATTGTCTGGAGGTTGTAGTTGGGGATGATCTCAGACTGTAATGTGTACATTTGGTGCAGTTATCAGACACTAATCCCATTCAGAATGGGAGTGGGTAAACTGTGCTGCACTCTGTAATTCCTGTGTCAGATATTGTCAGTGTTTAATCTTCCACAGTGCATCTTGCTAACGGTTCTTTTAATGTTTCCAAGATAATTGTCTCAATCTCAGACTGATTCTTTTAAAATTGGAAACACAAACATTTTAAGACACAATTGCAACCTTTAATCACATTTTGTCCGTGCTCGAACAGAAAATAAGTTGTCAACAAACTATTCCCCTTTTGCAGTTCTTGCTTTACAATTCCACAGGTTTCGGTGATACAGAGAGCAGCTCAGTTGGAATCCAAATGCTCTCATTCCACTCTCGCCCCCCGTTTACCCTGCCAATTATCAACCTCAACAAAAGCTCCCACATATATATTAGGGAAAGTTTCAGTGTTGAAGCAGGGTGACCAATCCTTAATCCACAACATACATTCACACGGTAAATGTTACTTCAATTATTTCTGGAACTGTTAACATCCCGAATGCACAAGTTGATCAAAGTGATTCCAATCCAAAGGTGGAATGTGTTTCCGATTTATAATCTGAATCACACAGAGGCACTGACATTCCCACACAAAAACACACAATCACAAGCATAATCTCACACACACACTCACACAGGGAGACACACAACGAGGCACAATCATGGAAACAGACACACAGACAAACAGACACATCATCATACACATACACACACCTGTGCATCCTACACATCCCTCCAGACATACGCACACATACACACAGACATAATCTGGCACCCACACACTCATTCACACACTGACAAACTCACACACATGCTCACGGGTACAGAGATACACACTCTCACAAACACACACATACAAACCCAGACACTTGAACACTTTACCCACTTACTGACACACAGAGAGACTTGCAGAGAGAAACACAGAATCTCTCTTAAACACACACAACACGCAGCCATACACCCACAGAAACACAAACCACAAACCCATGCATTACAGCGGTTAATGAATTCTCAGCACCCCATAACCAAATGAAATTTAAGTTGGACAACAGTAATAACATTTCCTCTGAAACCGACATCCCTAGAACGAAAGCAACAAAGGAACACTGGTGCAGAATTGCACAAGACCGGAGCCTCGGAAATGCAGTTTCCTCTTTCCTTGTTCCTTATATCTCACTGAGCAGATGCAGAGCTATAGCATAGAAAGCTAGAATTCACAATTTCACTCTGTCCCTGTACACTCACCTCAGCTTTATTTAATTTCTGAATGTATGATATATTTTGGATTGTCCCAACGATCTCAGGATATATTCATGATGTCCGATATTACCATTATTTATAAAACTGTTTATTTTACCATGACAGATATTACCTGGTGTTTGTCAGGTTGTTGCTTTTCATCCATCTACATTTGCAGATGTCGGCGCTGAAAAGTGGGTAGATATTCTATACCATTAAAAGCATCACATTGAATAGGGGAAATTCTTCAAAGACTATGAATTAATCACTTTCAAATTAGTATCATTTCTTCAGAACAAGCTATTCATATAATCTATTATTTAAATTTACTTTATTGTGTTGTCTGGTCTGTGCTAGTTTTAACTTAATACTGCTCAGTTTGTGACATGATCTATGTTATTGAGTCTTGGAAGAGAAAGGGTTAATGCTATTGCTCTGTAATTGTAATGAATATTCCTGATTTTATAATCTGTATAGCTGTAGTTATTTACAATTCAATGCTTATTGGTTAATTAGTTAAATGCTAATTGTGAATCATTGGAATGCTGAAACGAATACGTACACAAGCTAATAAAGAGCGGGGGACTAGTGTAAATACTGTAGCTAACAGTGAGCGTGAAACTGAAAAGACCATAAGATACAGGAGCAGAATTCAGCTATTCTGCTCATCGAGTCTCCTCCACCATTTAATCACAGCTGATAAGTTTCCAACCCCATTCTCCCGCCTTTCCCCCATAACACTTGATCCCCTTACCAATCAAGAACATATCTATTTCTGTCTTAAATATGATCAATGACAGAGAGAGTGAGCAGAAAGAGTGAGGGGGAGGGTAGGTGAGAGGGGAGTGAGGGAGAGTGGAGATAGTGAGGGGGGAGGGCAATGGGAGATAGCAAGGGGGAATAGGTCAAGAGCGAGTGGAGGGGAGAGATGGGGACAGAGTGAGAGGAGAGAGAGTAAGAGGACAGGGTGTGAGGGGTGAGAGAGTGACAGGGGGACAGTGTCAGGGACAGAGCGAGCTGGTGTGAGAATGAAGGGGAGATAGTGCTGGGGAAATTGAGGGGGAGGGTGTGAGGGGGAAGAAAGCGAGGGAGAAAGTGACGGGGAGGGAGTGACAGGACAAGAGGCTGAGGGAGAAGAGAATGAGAGGTAGAGTGAGGGGGAGGGAGAAGTCAGTGAGGCGGAGACAGTGTGAGAGTGAGGGGGAAGAGATTTAGGGGAATAGAGTGAGATGCAGAGATCGAACGGGAGATACTGAGGGGTAGAGAAGGTGAGGAGGAGTGAGTGTGAGGGGCAGAATGTGAGGGTAGATAGAGTGAGGGGAGGGATTGTGAGCAGGGTAATAGGTGAAGAGTGAGGGGAGAGATAGGGAGGGGCGAGAGTGAGGGGAGGGAGCAATGGCAGCTAGCTTGTGCGAAGGGGAGAGTGAGGGGGAGAGAAGGTGAGTGAATGAGGAAGAGAGTCAGGAAGGAGAGTGTAAGGGCAGAGGGAATGGCGGGGAGAGAGTGAGAAGAGAGCGCGTTGTGAGATAGATTGGTGGTGGGAAAGGGGGGGAGGGGAGAAGGGGGGCGAGGGGGAGGTTGGAGGAGGGGCGAGCAGGGGGGACGGGGGAGGGGGAAGGAGGAGGTGGTGAGGATGGGGGAGGAGGGGCAGGTGGGGAGGTTTGGGAAAGGAGGGGGGAGGGGGAGGAGGAGGGGGGCGGGTGGGGAGGGGAGGGCTGGTGGGGAGGAGGGGAGGGGGAGGGGAGGGGGTGGGGAGGAGGAGGGGGAGTGGGTCAGTGGGGAGGGAGGGAGGTGGTAGTGGGGAGGGGGGAGGTGGTAGCAGTAGGGTCTGGGGAACACTGGCTCCCTTTTCCCTCTCATTCCTTCCAGTCGTGTCTGGGGCAGTTTCGGGGCTGGAGAGGATTGTTCTGGTTCACTGGGGGAGGGGGGAGAAAACTGTTGTCTTTCCCCGAATTTTAATGCAGCCTCTGTGACTAGGCCTCAATTCAAGGCCTAATCTCAGAGGGCCCTCGGAATGTCCTTTTGTGTTTGCTTCATTCCCGAACAGTGTCTGTGCTGAAGTGGGAGAACTCGATGGTTACAAAACCCCATTTATTTTATTCAGGATGTGATTGTGGGGTTTCCTGCTCTTTCTCTCTCTCTCCCCCTGTCTCTCTCTCTCCCTCTATCTCTCCCCCAGCGTTCTCCTTTGATTGTGAGTTATCAGAGAGAGAGATGGGAACTGGAGGGTAACAGTGAGAGAGGGGGGAACTCTAGGGTAACATAACAGTTTGCTTGTGGGATCTTGCTGTGCGTATTTTTCCTGCAGCCTATCCTGCTGGGAGACCGTGGTTCCGCTCCCCAAATTCAGTGCACTGACATCTGACTGTGATTGCTTCCATCTCCCACCACTGTCCCCAGCCTCATTTCTCAATGTGAATCAGTGATCAACACAAACAGTGGTCACAGGGTGACATGATTTAAAATGGTCAGACAGACACCTTTCAGAGAGAATTTCAATCCAGATTCATCGTCTGAGAGAGAGAGATTATCCAGAGCAGGGCGAGAGAGAGAGAGGAGGGCGATGGGTACGTACAGAGATAGGGGGAGATCAACTGGCAGAGAGAGAGAGAGAGAACGGAGATTGATTATCAAGAGCAGGAGAGATTGAGAGAGAAGGGGGGTGGATAGGGACAGAGTTGGTGGAGGTAAGAGAGAGAGGGTCTCAGAGAGAGAAACAGAGAGGAGTGACTGCGAGAAGTGGAAGGTTCCCTGTTCACGTCAAATGTACAAACAGCACCAAACCTGGAGTGACTTGTCATTATTCTAAGTGGGGAGGGGTGGAAGGAACATAAGAACATAAGAAATAGGAGCAGGAGTAGGCCATCTAGCCCCTCGAGCCTGCCCCGCCATTCAATAAGATCATGGCTGATCTGACGTGGATCAGTACCACTTACCCGCCTGATCCCCATGACCCTTAATTCCCTTACCGCTCAGGAATCCATCCATCCGCGCTTTAAACATATTCAGCGAGGTAGCCTCCACCACCTCAGTGGGCAGAGAATTCCAGAGATTCACCACCCTCTGGGAGAAGAAGTTCCTCCTCAACTCTGTCTTAAACCGACCCCCCTTTATTTTGAGGCTGTGTCCTCTAGTTTTAACTTCCTTACTCAGTGGAAAGAATCTCTCCGCCTCCACCTTATCCAGCCCCCGCATTATCTTATAAGTCTCCATAAGATCCCCCCTCATCCTTCTAAACTCCAACGAGTACAAACCCAATCTCCTCAGCCTCTCCTCATAATCCAAACCCCTCATCTCCGGTATCAACCTGGTGAACCTTCTCTGCACTCCCTCCAATGCCAATATATCCTTCCTCATATAAGGGGGCCAATACTGCACACAGTATTCCAGCTGCGGCCTCACCAATGCCCTGTACAGGTGCATCAAGACATCCCTGCTTTTATATTCTATCCCCCTCGCAATATAGGCCAACATCCCATTTGCCTTCTTGATCACCTGTTGTACCTGCAGACTGGGCTTTTGCGTCTCATGCACAAGGACCCCCAGGTCCCTTTGCACGGTAGCATGTTTTAATTTGTTTCCATTGAGATAGTAATCCCATTTGTTATTATTTCCTCCAAAGTGTATAACCTCGCATTTATCAACGTTATACTCCATTTGCCATATCCTCGCCCACTCACTCAGCCTGTCCAAATCTCTCTGCAGATCTTCTCCGTCCTCCACACGATTCACTTTTCCACTTATCTTTGTGTCGTCTGCAAACTTCGTTACGCTACACTCCGTCCCCTCCTCCAGATCATCTATCAATGGTAAACAGTTGCGGCCCGAGTACCGATCCCTGCGGCACGCCACTAGTTACCTTCCTCCAACCGGAAAAACACCCATTTATTCCGACTCATTGCTTCCTGTCGGATAGCCAGTCCCCAATCCACTTTAACACACTCCCCCCAACTCCGTGTGCCCTAATCTTCTTCAGCAGAGGGGCGGAGGGAGAGAGGGAGAGGTGTGGTCCCTCGTTGCCCACTGACGTCACCCCAATCTCACTTAAATATCGCATTCTTTCTCGCCATGTTCAGACTGTGTGTGTGTGTGTTCGTTCATGCTGTGAACTCATGCTCTGTGCCTCATCCCCGCCCCATATTCCTCACACTGTATCAGTGTCCACAGTTTAAACATAAAAGATTAAGGGAAGGGAGCGTGTGATATAGAGAGGAACAGGGTAAGGCAGAGCTGTAGAGAGGATGTTTGATCGAGTTCTCACAGGGGCTTGGAATGAAAAAGGCTGCGATTGGGACCCGGTTTAATTGACCAATTGGACAGTGCCTGTGTTTTACTCTCAGTAATGCCACGGTGCTGTGTGAGGGCTCAGGGCAGAGCTTCAATCTACTTATACTGAGTTTCTGTTTGTAACATTCTCAGTCTGCCTCTCTCACTGTGAAGCATTTGGAAGGGAGAGGGAGCTGAAATTCACATTCCTGAGCCTGGGGAAAGGCTTATTCTCCATCCCCGAGTCCTACGTGTGATTTTAGACAGGGTGGTGGGATTTGTGGAAGGAAAGGATTGTTTAGTTTCACTAGGGATGGGGGAGGAGAGGTGGGTGGGGGAAAGGCACTTGTTCTTTGTACCTGAGGTATAATGCAGCCTTTCTGACGAGGCCTCAATTCAAGGCCTGTGTGACTAGACCTCAATTCAAGGCCTGTGTGACTAGTTCTCAATTCAAGTTATGTGTGACTAGGCCACAATTCAAGTTCTCTGTGACCAGGCCTCAATTCAAGGTCTGTGTGACGAGGCCTCAATTCAAGTTCTGTGGAACTAGACCTCAATAAAAGACCTGCGGACTAGGCCTCAATTTAAGGCCTCTATGACTGGGCTTCAATTAAATTTGTGTTTTACTAGGCCTCAATTGAAGGCCGGTGTGACTAGGTCTCAATTCAACGCCTGTGTGACCAGTCCTCAATTCAAGGCCTATGTGACTAAGCCTCAGTTCAAAGCCTGTGATCCATTGTGATCCATTGTGCCATCCATTGTGATCATGGCTGGTCATGGTTTCCTCCGGGTGCTCCGGTTCCCTCCCACAGTGAAAAATTTGAGGGTTAGGTTGATTGGCTATGTCAAATTGACCCTGGTTTCGGGGGGATTAGCAGGGTAAGTGTGAGGTGTTATGGGATAAGGTGGGACTGTTGTCGGCGCAGGCCTGTGATGGGCTGAATGGTCTCCTCCTGTTCCTATTTGCCACGTTTTCCTTGTGAAGAAACTCAGAAGAGGTTGTAGTCGGATCGATTTTCCCAAAACACAGATCCTTTAAGGCAGAACCAAACAAAGAGGAAAAAAAACAGGGAGGAAATCAGTTTGCTTCTTAGCTTGCAGGTAAACTGCTTCCAAAAACATAACTGAAAGCCCAAAGGAAACAAACCCTATCACCTGACTGCCACAGCTTAGCTGCAGCCCGCAATGACATCGCTGAAGCTGTAAGCTGCATGGCATTTACATTGCTTTAATGTACGCTCACATGACAATGTCCAAGCAGAGAGTTCCCATTAGATGCAATTGTTCTGTTCTAAAAGTGTTTGTGATTTGCAGTGATTGAAGGGGGAGGGGTCTGGAATGGGGGCGCTTCAGTGAGACTGCAATTAATGTTGCTGCAACTGAAAGATACCTTTATACTGAAAAAGACCCTGCAACTAATGGGGGCCCTGAATCTAATAGACACAAAATCTAACATAGACTCTGAAATATTGCTAACGCATCGCAACTAAAGCAGATTCTCCAATTCTCGCTGAAAACTGCCACACCACATCGCTGCAACTAAAGAGAAATCCCACGGCTGCACGTTTCACCACAATGGCAGCACAAATTGTATTGCGTTACTAAGAGATTAACATCACTCCAAACGTGCCCCAAAACAGATGCTCATCAACGTGTTACCCTAGTTATTGGTCCCATCCCTGCTCTGTGAAAATACATAGAGCTGTTACCCATACTCTGCCAGCACAGTGCTGGCACCTTCCATGCTTTGTTTGATTAGCAGCAATCCTCTGCCCTGCTCGGCTACCATCATTTTGCCTGCATTCCATCTCTATTGCAATAGAGATATTCTTCAGCCAGTTCTGTTGCCATAATGACAGGCTCTGCACCCCCCCCCCCCCCGCTCTGTCATCCCCTGCCCCCCCCCGCCCCCCACCAACCTTTCTTATCATAGATTAAGATGCACCACATGTTCTATTAGTGCAGGGACAGTTGCTGCACATGGACAGTGACATAAACGAACCACACGCTGTCTACAACTTAAAAGAATTGGTCCATTTACAAGTAAAATTAGATATTGAGTTCATGGGAAATTTCAATTAATCATCTATTCGAATCATTGGATACATTTCACAATTCTACTGAAGGGGTATTTTAGCATAGTTTTCACCTGCTGTCTGAACTTTGTCTGTGTTATTGCATAGATGCAAGTATTTGTGCAGCAACTAAGAAGTTGAAGCATGGTGCCCAACTGCATGATAAAATAGCCCACAGCAATATCCATAACCTGGAGAAATGTCATGCGTGTCTGTATGGAATAAAACACCAACAATGCCCATAACAGAAAAAAATTCGCTGATATAGCAAACAGTAAAATAATGGATTTCCTCCGATTCTCCATTTCTGGATCAAAATGAGTCTTCTCAATGCTCTGAGCCCGGAGTCTCCTGCGGGTTCTGCTGGTCACTAAAATGTTTCTGACGGTGAAGGTATTGAGCATTATAATCAGGATAAATGGAATACAAGGTGTTAAAATATATTGCAGCAATTCGATTGATGCCCACATAGGGGAGCTTATAAAGCCGCCTGTAAGCCTACAAAGCCATAGTCTTTTTATAAACGCATATAAACCTGTGAACGTAAAACACCAGAACATGTTTTTTAAACAGCTCAACCCAGTTACTGTTCCCAGAGCCACCGCTGCGGATTTCACGGTGCAGTGTTTACTTCTCAGCTTTCCGCAACATCTGGCCACAAATCCATCAACAGTGAAAGTCACGGTGAACCAGACAGAACAGTCCGTGGCTGTATGAAGAATTGTACTGTGGATATTGCACACTTTGAGAGAGTGCAGCAAATAAGAAAAAATGTAAAAGGTAAACATGCGGAATCTGCTTCATTATCACGTCGAAAATAATGACAAATAGTTCTGCTGTTGCCATGGCCACTAACTAGCAGGTGACACATTTGGAGAGACCACATGTTCCACGTGTTAGTATCAAACCAGTAAAGAGGTTAGTTGCAAGAAAGTGAAATACACAGTCACATAGACAATGGACATAGAACAAAGTAAACACTTCAATTAAAAAGTTATTTTAATGTTCAGCGTTACTGCTCCATTCACTGTTGCCTGGGAATGTTGCACCTGAACAAAAGAAAATAAACTCTGCCGTGTGCGTGCATGTGTGTGTGTCTGTGTTGTGTCAGGAAGACCAGAGACAGGACATGTGCGAGTGTGGGTGAGAGATTGTGGGGATGTGAAGATGAGTGTGATTGTACGTGTGAGAGAAAGGTGTGCAAGAGAGAAATGTGTGTGTGTATCTGTGAGCGTGGGAAAAGACAAAGACAGTGTTTGTGTGTGTTTGTGAATGTTGGCTTGCATGTGAAATTGGGAGTGCATGCATGAGTGTGAGAGGGATATAGACTTGCTGTTTTCTCTGTGCTTGTTTGAGTGTATCTATGTAAGTGAGTGAGGTGGTTAGTCTCTATTTGTGTGTGGGAATGAGAGATTCGGTTTGTGGTTGTGTTGCATTGAGGAAGTGAGTGTGTTGCAGAGAAAGCTTGAGTGTGACTGTAACTGGAACAGAGAGTGAGTCTCTAGAATGTTCGTGTGCATCTGTCTGAGTCAGACAGTGAGTGATTACGTGTGGGGTAAGAGAGCGACTGGGTTTGTGAGCGGGTGAGTGTGAATTTGATGGGGGAGTTGGAGAGTGTAAATTTATACTGTAGTGAGAGTGTGAGTGTTGCTGTGTGTGGGAGTGAGGGAGCGAATGTGTGAGCGGATGAGTGAGTATTTTGAGGGGGAGTTGGAGAGTGTAAATTTATACTGTAGTGAGGGTGTCAGTGTTGCTGTGTGTGGGAGTGAGGGAGAGAGTGCGTGAACGGGTAAGTTTGTATTTGGTGGGGGCGGGCGGTTGGGGAGTGTATGTTTATACTGTAGTGGGTGTGTGAGCGTTACGGTGTGTGGGAATGAGGGAGTGAGTGTGTGTGTGGCAGCGGAGTCACAGGGTATGTATTAGTCAGAACATTGAATACAGGAGTTGGGGCGAATTGTTGAAGTTGGACAAGACATTGGTGAGGCCACACTTGGAACACTGTGTACAGGTCTGGTCACCCAAATCTAGAAAGTATACTATTAAACTGGAAAGAGTGCAGAAAAGCCTCACTAGGATGCGACGGGACTTGATGTTTCCAGTTATAAGAAAAGGCTGGATAGACTGGGACTTCTCTCTCTGGAGCGCAGGAGGCTTGGAGGAGATCTAATAGAAGTCTATAACATAATGAGGGGCATAGATCAGCTGGATAGTCAATACCTTTCCCCAAAGGTAGGGGAGTCTAAAACTAGAGGGCATAGGTTGAAGGTGAGAGGGGAGAGATGCAAAAGGGCCCGGATGGACATTTTTTTGACACAGAGGGTGGTGAGTGTCTGGAATAAGCTGCCCGAGTTAGTAGTAGAAGCAGGTACAACTTTGTCTTTTGAAAAGCGTTTAGGAAGTTACATGGCTAAGATGGGTACAGAGGGATATGGGCCAAATGTGGGCAATTGGGACAAGCTTAGCGGTTTAAGAAATGGCGGCATGGACAATTTGGGCCGCAGGGCCTGTCTCGATTCTGTAAACCTCTATGGCTCTATGACAGGTGTGCCATATGACGAGAGATTAAGCCGGTTAGGGTTAGATTCCCTTGAATTTAAACGAGTGATAGGGGATCTCAGAGAAATTTGTAAAATTCAAATAGCGTTAGACAGGGTTGATTCCGAAAGAATCTCTGTAATGGCGGGGGGAGTCCAGAACTAGGGTCATAGTTTGTGGATACGGCTTAAACCTTTCAGAGCTAAGGTGAGGAGGATTTTCTTCACCCAGAAGTTGGTGAGCATGTGGAATTCAGGACAACCGATTGTAATTGAGACCAAAACTTTGTTTGATTTCAAGAAGAAAATAGATGCAGCTCTTGCAGCTGAAGGGGACAAGGTATATTGATGGGGCGGGGGGGAGGAGGGAGGGGGGGAGTAGGGAGGTGGGGAGGGGGGAGTAGGGAGGAGGGAGGGGGGGAGGGCGGGGGAGGGGATCATGATATTGAATTTGATGATCAGCCATGATCGAAATGAATGGCGGAGCAGGCTCAAGGGGCCGAATGGCGTACTCCTACTTTTGGTTTCGATATTCCTCTGTTTAGCACTTTTGCCTGAAATTTGCCTTGTAAGAATCTGGTCATGTTTTTTTCTTTCATAACAATGCCATGGACTCATCGGAACCATCCCCTAAATTCCTTACATGTACCAGATCATACATTGCAAAAAAATATTTCTGTCCTTGCAGAATCGAAGTTTCACATTTGGTTTTCCTTTTGGGAAGCCATTCACCCGGTTAATTTTGGGATTTGCAGTCTCACAGGGGCGGCACGGTGGCAGAGTGGATAACACTGCTGCCTCACACCGCCGGGGGCCCGTGTTCAATATCGGCTCCGGGTGACTGTCTGTATGGAGTCTGTACATTCTCCCCATGTCTGCGTGGGTTACCTCCGGGTGCTCCGGTTTCCTCCCACGTGCCAAAGATGTGCGAGTTAGGATGATTGGCCATGCTCAATTGCCACTTAATATCAGAGGGACTCGCAGGGTAAACATATGGGGTTACAGGGAGAGGGCCTTGGTGGGATTGAAGATCATTGAATTTCACTTCTTTTTTTGTTAATTGTTTGAACTCTCATCAGTTATCTTGCTGAAGGATCCTGGTCTCAATTGGTCTCAATTCACCTCGCCCCTCTCATATTCCTCGATGTCGAACATTTCCGCTAGTTTGTGTTAATGCCCATACACTTTCAGTCTCTGTCATCTTACTTCCACTCTTTAAACTCACTTACACTCGGACCCCCCTCCAAAAGAAACCCCACACCCCATTTTAAGGTGACCTTTGTGAATGGATGTCGGGATTGAGGTTTGCGACAAACCAGGCACACAGATTCAGCCTGAGTGGCGACAACGATAGGGCAAGGGGAACGTGAATGGCAATTTTTCTTCGGGGGGGGGGGGGAGGGGGGGTGGGTGGCGGGGTGGGGGGGGGGAGTGGGAGGGGACGTTGGGGGGTGGGGGGTACATGATGGTGGGTCGAGTCGATGATTCAAATATGCTGATCCTGAATGCGGTTGGCTGTCCAATCTGTCTCAGGGAATACACCGTTTTGATTTCAAATATCAAAGTGGTGACACATGATGTGCCTGGAGAATGCAGGAAAGACAAAGTGCATTCCTTGCTCCTCTCTCGGTGCTCCTCTCGGATCAGTGATCAGCTGTCAACTGTCGATTTGTCTCGGCAATGCAGATAATTTGCTGCAGCCAAACTGTTTGTTATCAATAACTATATTAAATAATGTTAAACTAGTCACCGACAGTCAACTGACCATTGTTGTTTTTGAAGCTCCGGAATCCAAAAATCAAAACGGGTTAACATAACCTGTTTGTTTAGTGACAGAAATTATTTTCATTCTCCATGGATTCGTGACAAATATGCCTCACGGGAGGGCGTCATTGTTTCATTAATAAGGGAGTAACCTCGATAAGTTATGAACTGGTAACAGCAGCAACAGGAAACGGTGGCTCAAGTGAGGGTTATGGGAGGGATTGGAACTGTAGTTTGAAAGATGACAACTATTGATCTAGTTCTGACAGCAATAATTTGGAATGGTTCAGCAATGGATGAGAATCTGAGAACAATAGTTTGGGATGAAACAGCAATGGATCAGGATCTCAGAACAATAGATTCGAAAGTTACAACATTGGAAAGGGGTTTATCAGTGTGGCTTCACCTTGCCACTACAGCCAGATGGATGGATACACGGATCGAATACGCACTTTATGTTATTCAGTACTTTTATTATCCTGTTCTCGCTCTGATTGGTGCTCCTTGTGATTTTCTCCATCCACTTTTTAACGGTATACGTAACGATGATCTGTGCTGCTGTTCCTATATCTGTAAGTTGGATGAAGGAACGATATCTATCAATTATAAATTTGCTTATGATATTAAGGTAGGCAGGGAATTAACTGTGAGGACACTAATGAAGAGTGTGAACATATTGTATGTGTGAACTTTAATCCTGGGTTTATCATAGAATGATCATAGAAACCCTACAGTACAGAAAGACGCCATTCGGCCCATCGAGTCTGCACCGACCACAATCCCACCCAGGCCCTACCCCCATATCCCTACATATTTACCCACTAATCCCTCCAACCTACGCATCTCAGGACACTGAGGGGCAATTTAGCATGGCCAATCAACCTAACCCGCACATCTTTGGACTGTGGGAGGAAACCGGAGCACCCGGAGGAAACCCACGCAGACACGAGGAGAATGTGCAAACTCCACACAGACAGTGACCCAAGCCGGGAATCGAACCCAGGTCCCTGGAGCTGTGAAGCAGCAGTGCTAACCACTGTGCTACCGTGCCGCCCTAATTGAACATATCCAATCCAACACTTTGTTGTGAATTTGATTTCTGAATTTTCTAAAATTTATTATGTCACCATTTAAAGAATACTACACAATTCTGTTTCTCCATCCAAAATGGATAAATTCACATTTAATTACATTATACCATTTTTATCTATGTTACATTGCATTTCCTATGTATTTGCCCACTTAATCAACTTGTTTAAATCACCTTGAAGCCACACAAACACACACCCACCCACCCACCCACACACACACTTGTGATGGTTCTTCAGCGGGATTTGGACAGGCTGTATAAATGGGCAAGGACAGGGCAGATGGAATATAACGGGAATAAGTGTCTAATTCTCCAATTTTGGTAGAAAATACAGAGAAACAAGGTAATTATGCAATGGTGCAAAATTGGAAATAGAAGATGTCCAGAAAGTTCTGGGTGTCCTTGTTCATGGGACTCTAAAAGCCAGCATGCAGGGACTGCAATCACTTAGCAAGGTTAATGCTCCGTTGGCCTTCATCGCAAGGGGATTTGTGTGAAGCAGTAAAGATGTCTTGCTGCAATTGCACAGAACCTTGGCCAGACCAGACCGGGAGCATTGTGCACAGTTTTATTCTTCTTAACTCAATTAGGATTTGCTTGCTCTAGAAATCTGCATTAAATTAAATTTTCTCATTGTGAGATATAATATTTCCACTTACTAAATACAGCATCTTCAGCAACATCACAGTGGGAGAGTCACTGGGATTTTTAACTGGACTCCTCAGATGTGAATTCCTTCAGATAGAAAGTTAGAATTCATGAATTGAGATTAAATTCAAACTGGCCAGTATATTCTGCTTTCTGTTAGCTCCCCTCTCACCTCAACAATCTCTCTCCCATCTGCTCGTCCCTTACCCAGTATCTCACTCCCTCAACTCCTTTATTCCTTCCCCCTCTTACTCTGTCATATCACACTATTCCTTCGCACCCTAAAACCCTTCTCCCACTCACTCACTCTCCCCCTCACTTTCTCTTCCCTCACATTCTCCCGAACTCTTTTCCCGTTACACTCTTTACCCGTCGCCCTATCCTCCTCTTGCGCTATTCCGCCTTGCTCTCTCCATCTCACTCTCTCCCCCCTCACTCTTTTTCCCTTCGCATTATTCCCGCACTGTGCGATGCCTCAAAGTCGCATCTCACTGTCTTCCCTCACTCTGTCTCCCGTCACACCCACATGCACACATGCATGCACACACAAACGCACTGAGACAAACTAACACACATACACTCACGCTCGCACACATACACACACACATATATATATATAGGCACACACAAGAAGACACACATACACACAAACACAAGGAACACACAACGCTGCACACACAGAAACGCAAACTGAGACAGAGACACACACGCATGCACACAGACAAACACATGAACACAGACACAAACACAAACACACACCGAGAAAAACACACACACAGGCACACGCACAGAGATACACTCATAGAGACAGACACACACAGACACACGCACACAGACAGACACAAACACTGAGACACACGCACTGAGGCACACACAAACACACATGGACACCCAACACTGAGGAACACACACAGATACTGGGACATACACGTAGGCGGGCACACACGCATACACACACAGGCACAAACGCACACAGATGCTTAAACTGACAATGGGGCAAACACACAGCAACGTGCAGCACCCACAAACATAGACATATGCACACACACAGACACACAAACACTCTCACACGCAGACACACACACATACATAAAAACACACCAAGACACGCGGCCAGACAAACACAGACGCACAAACATATATATACACACACACACACACGCACACACACACCTCTGTGTCTGTGGGCATTTTCTTAAGTCTCGATATATCCCTTCTGTCCCTGAAAGGATAAACGTCCCTCATGAAAAGCATGACGGCTTTTAAAACGAAGTCCCTTGTGCTCAGCAAGATCCCACAAGATGCAGTCAACAGTGTGGAGTGCGTTTTAAATGTGGTCAGTTTTTATACAGAGGTACAGAGTGAGGCAGAGTGAGGCTGGGGCAGTGAAATCCACATCCCGGGAGCCTCAGAATTAAATGGAGACCCTGTTCCCCCATTTAGAACCCCCGCACCTCAATAGCAGCTTTCACCGCTCCCTCTGCCTCCAACACACAACATCCAGCCGCTTCTATCTCTCTCCTTGATTCTTTTTCTTTGTCTTTCCCTCTCTCCCTTCATCTGTTTCTGCAACATTACTATGATGTAGAAAGCCACACACTTGCCCTCTTCACACAGCAAGATCCCAGAAACGGCAACATGCTGACAGATGAAAACCCTCCTCGGTCCAATAGATACCCCGAAATGTTCAATTAACAACCTCCCTTTCCGCTGTTTTCAAGTTTATGAACTGTTTAAATCAATACATTCAGGCGATACTTTGTATCTGATCTCTTTATGCTGGGTTATGTCACGTTCACCTCTTGTCCTCCGCAGCCTTTCCTCGCCCTGTCTGACCTCCTTGGAGAAGTCAAGCTCTGGTTCTTCCACTCTCTCTCTCCCTGCGCCGCGCACATCCCTCCAATGCAGTTCATTCCTGCAGACTCTTCCCTTCACCTCCTCCCCCCATGTCACATCTTGCTCTTCTTGAGCTGGATATCTGTCATATCTCTGCTCACAGGGCCACCATGTTCCTGTCCCTCACACGATGGATTTTTTAAAACTGTTGTTTCAATCAATGTATTGAGCAATCGATACAAACGGATATTTCAGCATTTTCTTTAACTCTGTTCTGAATTTGGGCTGAGTGGCCACATAAATAAAGGTGTTTGTGCAGCAGCTTAAAATCTGCAGCATATAGGCGATGTCCTCAAAGATGTCATAACCACTGCCATCTAAAAAGAGTTCTGGCACATCAAGCCTATATAAAACATAGAATAACCACAGAATTATGAAGTTGCTGGATATGGCAAAGAGTAAAATAATAGACTTCTTTCTACTCTCCATCTCTGGGTCACTGTGTTTGTCTCCCTCGCTCTGACCCTTCAGTGACTTGCGAGCTCGGCTGGCCATTAAAATGCGTCGGAAAATCAGAGCGTTAAGGATCAGAATTACTGCGAATGGGATCATTGGAGTTAATGCTATTGAAAAGTTAGTGAACCCCTGCCACCTAGGATCAGTGTAAAAGATTCTCTTATTTTTGCATAACCACGATACATTGTTGATTATTTTACTCGGTTCATATCTAAAGTAACGAGGCACATTTTTCAAACAGAGTAGAATGGTTGTTGTTGCAAGAACCACAGCCGCAGTTTTTTCGGTGCAATATTTAGCTTTCAGCTTTTGGGAACCAATGGCGATAAATCGATCAAAGGTGAACATGACGGTGAACCAGACAGAACAGTCCATGGCCGCACGGCGAAGGACACTGACAGCACTGCACACGGGGGTCAAGTCCAGGAAACACCGTGGGTAATAATAGAAAGGGAACCGCCGCAGTATGATCTCAAAGATAATAACCATCAGATCCCCGGCTGCCATGGCCACCAGGTAGCGAGTGGTGCAGCTGGAGAGGCCACAATTCCCCCGGAGCAGGACCAGAATCGCCATTAAATTAACTGTAGACAGAGAAGGGAACAGAACATGGAAATGACACAGCAACTCTGATTAACATATTATTTCATGGCGGAGGCACGCCTCTGAGAAGACCAACAGTTTTTGTGAAAGCCCATGTTGCCTTTGAGAAGGTGATCGGCCTTCTTGAACTGACAGTGAGGTGGATGATGGAGGAGGGGAAGAGTTACAGATAAGAATTCAATCTGAGGATGCATGAGTCCCATAGGTGGATTGCTTGGTTGGTATTGGGTACTTGAGACTTGCAGTCTCCCCTATTAAAAGTGAATGTTAACTCTTCATTTGATGGTAACTATGACCTATATCGCTAATCATAAATCATCCCCCCCCCCCCCCCACCATTCGTCCCAATCGTCCTCTTCCTATCTGTTATTCCAAGTAAAACTGTGATATTCTCTTACAACAAGAAGCCATTATTTTATCCTGCTTTCTCTTTGCTTCTCTTATTTGAGTTGTTTGTAAGTTCTCGTCTCTTTCGACAGTGAATCTGGTCCTTCGGCATGTTAACATAGAACATAGAACAGTACAGCACAGAACAGGCCCTTCGGCCCACGATGTTGTGCCGAGCTTTATCTGAAACCAAGATCAAGCTACCCCACTCCCTATCATCCTGGTGTGCTCCATGTGCCTATCCAATATCCGCTTAAATGTTCCTAAAGTGTCTGACTCCACTATCGCTGCAGGCAATCCATTCCACACCCCATCCTCGATATTTTCTTACTTTTTCTTATTGAACTTAATCCCTGTATTTTCCAGTATACAGTGAGCACTGTAATTGTTCTCTCTGCCTCTCCCTTTGCTGGGAATAAACGTTGACTGTGGCCGAATTATCCCTGAGATGATGATGGCCCATTCCAGAGGTGCTGCTTCTGCTGTTCACTGTTCATTGCAGTTGATCACTTGAACACTGCTGATAGTAAACATAATTGCGCAATATACAATTTTCAATGCCATTATTCCTTTCTACTTTAATAAAAGCAACTGATTCAACAAGCCATACCATCATTAATAAACCACAACACTTACAAATATTGATACATTCCAGAAATATTAATCAACCTCATCAACATTGAAACATATTGCCAAATAAATAGCCTGACTTCTTGCATTAATAATGTTAGAAATATGAAGAATTGACCTCCCTATTTTAATTAGTTTCAGTAGGATTAATAAAACTTTAAATAACACGAAAGTCTCATCATCTGTTCTTGCCCATCTCTCAGTAAACTCCATCACCAACCATTTAACTTCGAACTTTCCTGCGATGACAGGAATTGTTTTAATTTCAAACTCCCCAAAACTTCCCTGGATCCCTCTTCCTGCTCTTTCCTGGTAAGTGAGTGGCCCTGAACCAGGGTCCGAATCTATATTCTCCCTGATAGATCCTTGCATGGCTCTTGTTCCCGCCTCCATTCCTCACTCTCCACAATTCGTGGAAAACCACATTCTTGAATCTGCTTTTCTCTTCTCCCTGGTAGGTGACCTGTTGTGCTGAGCAAACACATCTCCTTACACTCCCACAAACAATGGGATAATGTGCCATCGCTGCCAGACTGGTTGAGATGTTTCCACATTTGCTGTTTCAATGCCTGTTTTTCAGCATCAGCGGTATTTTACTTTAATATTTTTGAGATCTTGTCGGCTCTTGAAATGATGGGTACCAAGTGGGTGACTCCTCTTGGAAGGGAGGATACAAATGGAAGAGGTCTCTCTTGGTTTTGGGATGTTTAGAGATTATTTCTATCAATCACAGAAAGTGATTTGTCTGTCGACTCTGTTCCTCAGAAAGCCGTAGCTGTTGTGACATTCAATATATTCAATGCTGATTTTATTAGATTTATTTGATTAATAAACGACTAAAGTGTTAGTGCCAGACGGGAGGAAATTCGAATTGAGAAAAAGTCATGACATTCGTGATCTTACTGAATAGTGGGGAAGGTACTAATGCAATACTCCTGTTCCATTCTCACATGCTCTGATAGTCACAATCAGCACAATTTCGCCGTGACTCAGAGCCCAAATTTTGCATGGCCAGTGTCCCCTCGAGTTAGTGCCAATCTAATCTACAATCACAGATACCTGTATTATAACTTTCCGGTAAGAAGTCTCACAACACCAGGTTAAAGTCCAACAGGCTTATTTGGTCGCAAATACCACATTTGGTAGCACAGATATCTGCACAATGGTCAGCATCAGATCAGCGTATAACACATTAAACAGCATATGGCACATTGAACAGATTAAAAGGAGGCACAGACTCACACATGGATTCACATAATTTTAAAGCATTTGTGATTTACCAGGAACACCAACGACAGCAATGACCATATAGAATACTTTCTTGACCCATTGCATTGGACGATGCATTGTATTCCGTGTAGAAGTCTATCTCTCTGTATACTGGTGGAAATCTGCCTCAGATAAACTTTGAGTTGTTTTCAGAAAGTCCTTAACTTATACTCTGCGGAATGTCCACGGGGTATAGAAATTACTTCATTATTTAGTGTTCTTTGAAATACTGAACAAACAGATGACGCCACCTGTGTTAAATCCCTGTTGTTCTGACCTATTTTTAGCTCTGTTTTTAAGTTGGAAAGAAAGTTCCACGTCATTTCTCATGAGTGCTAACTTGAAGCTGCATTCACTCAAAGATGGTCATTTTCCAATGAGCAACATGAAGCACATCTGTCGTTGTTTGGGGTGAATTCTCGCAGCCACCATATCCAATTCAGCACACACTGGTCAGCCTGCACCACATCAGAGTGTGTTTATCCCCCTTCCTGTTCTTTCCTCTATTAACATTTGTTATTCGTCATCATTGGTAAATTGACAATCGGACTCTATACTTTTATCCACACAGAATCTGAAGTTTTCTCATGTTATTTTGGAACGGTTTCCCGTAATTCTTGGTTGTCCCATGAATGAGAATATCGTATGATATTGAAAAGGTCAAAATATGAAATGTGTCTGTAAGATTCGTTCTTTTTTCTCTCAACTCCCTTTGGTATGGGCGCAAATTATTCAGTTTATTCTCAGACAACAACTCCGTCATTCCTGGAAACAGCCGAGTAAATTCTATGAACTGCCGGCAATGTAAGTTTATTACTAGATAAATATGAGAAATTGTCCGCAACAACTCTGGATGCGGCCTCACCAATGCACTGGCCTGTTGTCGCAGGAGTTCCCTCGATGTGAGCTGCAGTCCTATTTGAGTAAAGGTCAACATTCAATTTTTTGCTGTATATGTAAGATGACATTTCCTGATCCATGTATGAAAAAAACAAACTCTTCTCCACTGCAATCTTCTGTAGTCCCTCTGCATTTAAACAACAGCCCGTGTTTCTGTTCTTCTGACAAAGTGTATGACTTACAATTGTCCCAGTTTGTACTCAATATGACATTTCCCGCACATTCCCTGACACTCTTAATTTCCCATCTGCCCTCCTCACATTTCCCTTAGTCACTTTGTGAGTGTGAGCACAACTGTGTGCAATGCACATGGCCTCATAATCTAAAACATAGGTCATATATCGACCTTCTGAATATTTAAGGAACCTTTATTTGATCACAGCGGCAAAACAATAGTTTTATCGTCCTAATTGGAGAGCAGTTATCCAGATTTCCCGTTTCCTGGTAGATGTTTTATCCTCTCTCGCTGCTAATGTATTACCACCAGTCTTGTGAGCAAACGTTTATCTTGCATGTTTTTAAATGGCATGTATTTATGAACTAAGTGCAATAATTGAGTGATTCTCCTTTAGTACACAGTGATTCTTACAGCCTCTGTGAGCATCAAGACATTTCTCAATCCTATTTTCCGCATCACAAAATGATGCTGCCTCTGTTACGTATTTTCATAAGTCTCTTCTTCGTCCTTATACTTTAATGGAAATATTCAGTTTTTCAATCATATAATTGATTCTAGCATTCTGTCAGAGGTCTGTGCTGGCCCGTTACATTTTTCCAACTTATATGGATGATTGAATTGAGGACAGTAAAGATAGGAGGCCTAGTTTCGCATTTAACACAAAGGGATGGAAGATAACATATCGTGAGGGGGGCATGAGGAGATTGAACATAGATCTAGAAGAGTTATGTGAGTGTGCACAATCTGGAGGTGGAGAGTGAGGGAGGAAAGTGTGAAGTTCTTCACTTTGGAAGGAAAAATCAAAAAGGGAATATTACTTAGACGAAGAACAGCTGCATAATCCCAAGTTGTAGAGGGATCTCGGTCTTACGGTGCAAAAGTTGCAAGACGTTAGCACACAGGCTCAGAAAGTGGGTAAAACGGCTAATGGAGAGATATGTTTAATTATCAGAGGAACTTAACATCGAATAAGGATGTTATGACTTAATTATACAGTGATTGGTGAGACCTCATCCCTAATATTGTCGGCCTGACAGTATCCGGGTCCCAGTTTCGATTATGGGGTTGGGTGGCTTTGTGGAATTTGTAAGTGTGGATTTCCTGCAGCTTTCCCCCAGAGACCAAATATGAGCAGGTTAGGTGAACTGGCCATTCTATATTGTCCCTTAGTGTCTGTTCCAAGATGTGTGTATTACAGAGATATCGGGGTAAATACGTGAGTCTAAAGGGGATAGGGCCTCGGCGGATTCTCTGCTGGAACAGATTTATGTTTTACCTGCGCATGTGAATCAGCTAGTATCACTTTGCAAAATTGCAACCTCACATTGCTCAGGAACACGGGTCAGGTCTGATTGCTGAAATAATTAACAGGAGGCCGTTGTCCCTTCACCAGATTCCCTTTATTTACAATCTTAGTTCCACTCTTAAAAGTGTTTCAGGTACAAAGTCAGAATCCAGATCGTCAGTAGCCCTGACACTCCTCAACATATGTACAGGCAAGGCTCCCTGATTGAGCAGGCAATCATCAACTCAATCAGGGAGCTGAGACACCAAGAGACAAACCTCATGTGCCTCGTTGAGGTCGTTACACCCCTCCCACGTTAAGTCCAAAGAACCTCAGTGCTTCACGCCCCGCATGCATCCCTCGTGATGTTTCAGCGCCGGTCTGGTTCCGCCGACAGAATGTCTGACATGGGTGGCGTACATAAAGAACAAAGAACAAAGAGCAGTACAGCACAGGAAACAGGCCCTTCGGCCCTCCAAGCCTGTGCCGCTCCTTGGTCCAACTAGACCAATCGTTTGTATCCCTCCATTCCCAGGCTGCTCATGTGACTATCCAGGTAAGTCTTAAACGATGTCAGCGTGCCTGCCTCCACCACCCTACTTGGCAGCGCATTCCAGGCCCCCACCACCCTCTGTGTAAAAAACGTCCCTCTGATATCTGAGTTATACTTCGCCCCTCTCAGCTTGAGCCCGTGACCCCTCGTGATCGTCACCTCCGACCTGGGAAAAAGCTTCCCACTGTTCACCCTATCCATACCCTTCATAATATTGTACACCTCTATTAGATCTCCCCTCATTCTCCGTCTTTCCAAGGAGAACAACCCCAGTCTACCCAATCTCTCCTCATAGCTAACACCCTCCATACCAGGCAACATCCTGGTAAACCTTCTCTGCACTCTCTCTAACGCCTCCACATCCTTCTGGTAGTGCGGCGACCAGAACTGGACGCAGTACTCCAAATGTGGCCTAACCAGCGTTCTATACAGCTGCAACATCAGACTCCAGCATTTATACTCTATACCCCGTCCTATAAAGGCAAGCATACCATATGCCTTCTTCACCACCTTCTCCACCTGTGTTGCCACCTTCAAGGATTTGTGGACTTGCACACCTAGGTCCCTCTGTGTTTCTATACTCCTGATGACTCTGCCATTTATTGTATAACTACTCCCTACATTATTTCTTCCAAAATGCATCACTTCGCATTTATCCAGATTAAACTCCATCTGCCACCTCTCCGCCCAATTTTCCAGCCTATCTATATCCTGCTGTATTGCCCGACAATGCTCTTCGCTATCCGCAAGTCCAGCCATCTTCGTGTCATCCGCAAACTTGCTGATTACACCAGTTACACCTTCTTCCAAATCATTTATATATATATCACAAATAGCAGAGGCCCCTGTACAGAACCCTGCGGAACACCACTGGTCACAGACCTCCAGCCAGAAAAAGACCCTTCGACCA
The DNA here is from genome assembly GCF_964213995.1 of Mustelus asterias. Lineage (NCBI taxonomy): Eukaryota > Metazoa > Chordata > Chondrichthyes > Carcharhiniformes > Triakidae > Mustelus > Mustelus asterias. The sequence continues at coordinate 380,562 of NW_027590103.1, forward strand.
CTACCCTCTGTCTCCTATGGCCAAGCCAGTTCTCCACCCATCTAGCCACTTCTCCTTGTATCCCATGAGCCTTAACCTTCTTAACCAATCTGCCATGTGGGACTTTGTCAAATGCCTTACTGAAATCCATATAGACGACATCCACGGCCCTTCCTTCATCAACCGTTTTTTGTCACTTCCTCAAAAAACTCCACCAAATTTGTAAGGCACGACCTCCCTCTGACAAAACCATGCTGTCTGTCAATAATGAGATTGTTCCGTTCTAAATGCACATACATCCTGTCTCTAAGAATCCTCTCCAACAACTTCCCTACCACGGACGTCAAGCTCACCGGCCTATAATTTCCTGGGTTTTCCCTGCTACCGTTCTTAAACAACGGCACCACATTCGCTATCCTCCAATCCTCAGGGACCTCACCCGTGTCCAAAGAAGCGACAAAGAATTCCGTCCGAGGCCCAGCAATTTCATCTCTCGTCTCCCTGAACAGTCGAGGATAGATGCCATCAGGCTCTGGGGCTTTGTCAGTTTTAATGTTCCCTAAAAAACCTAACACTTCCTCTCTTGTAATGGAGATTTTCTCTAACGGGTCAACACCTCCCTCCGAGACACTCCCGTTTAACACACCCCTCTCTTTCGTGAATACCGATGCAAAGTATTCATTTAGGATCTCCCCTATTCCCTTGGGTTCTAAGCATAATTCCCCTCCTTTGTCCCTGAGAGGTCCGATTTTCTCCCTGACAACTCTTTTGTTCCGAACAGTCACTCCTCTCTGATGAAGCGGGTGCCAGAGTGTTGGTTCACTCCATTCCTCAGGAAGCAATGGAGTAGCCGTGGCTTCATGTGCCCTGTTCTTTTCCGGCTGCAAAATCCTAAATACAAATGATGGAGAGCCCGGTCCGGGATGGTGGCCGGCTGGCCATAGTTGGCTTCGGCATGAGCTGGGCTTTGGAGGCCTACACCTGGTCCAGACGATTTTTACTGGATGGCCTCACCCACGCATATTTAATTGGATGCCGGACACCCTTAGACACAACGGTACCCTGCGGGAACCTTGGCGTAATTTTTCAGCCAGTACTTTTTCACCTGCCTCCAATTGCCTCTCATGGTTGCTGGTGCCATGGCCTCCGCTTTGAGCTTCTTGCTGCGTTTCCATTCTTCTCCCACCAGTTTCAGGAAGATCAAAGGTGGAGTCGTCTGCCCGTGAGCAATTCCTCAGGCACTATTCCCATCATGGTATGAGGGTTTTCCCCTATATCAAGTAACATTTGGGAGAGATTGTTGTCTATTAAGGCTGCGGGCTGCTTTCTTTACAGCAACTTTTAAAGTCTGGACCGCTCTCTCCACTAGGCTTTTCGACAATGGATGGTGTGGTGCCATTCTGATATGTTGAATCTCATTCATTTTTATGAACCTGGTGAACATCTGGCTGGAAAAGTGATGTCCCGTTTTCAGAGATCAGCACTTCCGGGATCCTATGCATGGAAAAGGAGGTGTGAAGTTTCTCTCCAGTTACCGTTGTGGTCGCCGGGTGCACGCTATGGATGTCCACCCACTTGGGATCGGTCGCCAATATAACTGGAGACATCGAACCGATGAATGGGCTGCATGATCCATGCAGAGCAGAGTCCATGGCCAAACCATTTGCACGGGTGTAGGCGAGCTGCTGGTGGCAACACTTGCCCCAGCTGGCATTGTTGGCAACAACACACAAGCGCCACAATGTCCGTGTCCACTCCCAGCCACTCGGCATAGCTCCTGGCCAGCATCTTCATTCTGGACACTCCTGTGATTTAGTTCAGCCAGTTTGGAACAGCGGTCCTGACACGGAGAAACCCATCGTGTCACCCAGAGCAGTATTCCATCCTCTACAGTGAGCTCCGATAAGGGTGGAATTGGGGTTGTACTGGTCTTTCCACTTCTCCCATCAGCACTAACTGTTTAACTTTTGAGAGGACCCAGGATTTTGCATCCGAAGTTCTGTTACGTGCAGCCACAGGACGGACATCCAGAAAATTTATGGTCATTACCGTATCTTCTACATGTTGCACCATCAGTGGTGTGTCTGCTAAAGCAGGCTCCTCATGGCCTATGCGTTTGCTACGTGGCCTCCCAGCCGGTGTTCCAAGTGATAGTTGTAGTGGGACAATAATATATCCCTCGGCTGAACACGGGCTGATGCTACCGGTAGCACCGCTTTGTCCTTTCTGAGTAGTCGCAATATCGGACCGTGATTGTTGACAATCACAAATGTCCACCAATAAATGTATTGATAGATTTTATTTTGCTCCAAATATTAACACCAACCCTTCTTTATCAATATGGGCGTGCGTTCTTTCTGCTCTGGCGAAGGTCCTGGAGGCATTTTTAATTGGATGTTCCTTTCCACTGAGCTATCTATGTGCTAGTCCCACCCCAAAGCCATACAGGGATGCTTCACAGGTTAGCCCAAACTCTTTTCTAGGATTGGAGTGTTGCATGACACTCAACAATGACACCTGTTGCTTTATTTTTTTAAAAGCCAGGTCCTGACGGGGTGATCATTCCCAAGCTTGACTCCTTTTTAACAGGTGACAGATAGATTTCTGGTTTGGTATAAATTTTCACAGCATCTCAGTCGCCCTGACACTCCTCAATGTATTACCTCAATCAGCGAGTTCATAGTCTAGGAGGCCAAACTCATGTGCATCGTCGAGATCATTACCGTTGTGACTTCCCTGGGAAGAAGGTAGCAACACTTTGCCACCTGTATTGTCAACATGGAGAAATGACCAGTAATGTTGTATGGAACAATTTCCAGTTATATTGAAGTAGTAAGCATCGATTAGTGTCACCATGAGTAAATTTAGATTGGAAGCAAGGCCAATAATGTTTTCATCATTTATACTTTTAGGGTTAGGTCTGTGATCTCTGGTGGATTATTTCGAGGTGGACTCTTCAGGTACACTGAAGATGAAAGTCTAAGGGCGTCTGATAAGCAAATGTAACTCATATGGAATGCTGTGTAGGGTGATTTTCTCATCATGGCATCTCTTATCCTTTATCCAGAAAGGACTTACACATCTAAGATCCAGAGCTTTATTCTGTATAACCCCGGCTGTACCTGCCCTGGGAATGATTGATGAGGACAGTGTCGAGGGAGGTTTACTCCGTATCCAACGCCGTTCTGTACCTGTCCTGGGAGTGATTAATGGGACATTGCAGAGCGAGCTTTTCCCTCTATGTAACCCCGTGCTGTACCAGTATTGGGGATATTTGGTAGGGAGATCTCTACTCTCATTATGACCACACTCTAATCACCTGAGGTAAGCGGCCACCGACGACTGCAGTTCAAAAGACAAGCAGCAGATTTTCATATTCAGTGCAGCACTAAGTGGATGGCTTTATTGCTGACGAATCGCACAATTTTGGTAATTTCAGATCCTCTTGGATTTGCAACTTCAAAGCTTCAGCTTTTCAGCATGCTGTAAGGATTGTTTTTCTCCAGAGCGTTCTGAATGTTACCACCTTCATAAACCTTCTCAGCAGCAGCTGCGTTTTTCTTTGTCGCAATGATCAATATGTTCTGCACAAAGCAAATCTCAAACTGCAAGTTTCCTCATCATTGGAAATCTGATGCAATCCCATGTAAAAACACTTACTGTCATATGGTTTGGGTACATTTCACATCACCTGTATGATATATTCACCCCAATTCCATTGGAAATTATTTTTCAACTTAAAAAGCAAGATTTGTTCAGACCTTTCAGTCAAAATATTTTAAAATGTCACTCTTTCCCAGCTTTGATATGTTGGATTTTGAGGAACATTTTCACCATTTGCAGGTCAGGCGCTCAGTATTCCAAACTCATGACCGGTTTTTCAGCGCAGAATTACCCGGAGCCTGTTGAATTTTAAATGTGGGGCTATGGTTCTGGGAGTTGGAACTTCAGTGAACTGAAATATATTCTTGAATGGCCGTCAACCTTGATCTGTTTACCGATTAGAGCAAGGCATGAATTATTGAATGAAAGAAAAAAATGACAGTCGAACTTGCTTTGTGATTGATGCATTTACCTCTGTAACAGTCATAGAGGAGCCCCATTTCACAGGCCTCGGGTTACACTCGGGTGAACTCAGTTGTATTTACCTTGTGCTTCCTCTCTGTAAGCAGGTTTTGTGACAACATTCTCCCAATGATTTGGAATGAGCAAAAGTTGTCGGAGAAAATCTTGTCTTTGCAGCCACGGTCATCATAGAGTCATAGAGTCATAGAGGTTTACAGCATGGAAACAGGCCCTTCGGCCCAACTTGTCCATACCACCCTTTTTTTAAACCCCTAAGCAAATCCCAATTGTCCGGATTTGGCCCATACCCCTCTAAACCCACCGTACCCATGTAACTATGTAAATGCTTTTTAAAAGACAAAATTATACCCACCTCTACTACTACCTCTGGCAACTTGTTCCAGACACTCACCACCCTCTGTGTGAAAAAGTTGCCCCTCTGGACACTTTTGTTTATCTCCCCTCTCACCTTATAACTATGCCCTCTAGTTTTAGACTCCCCTAGCTTTGGGAAATGATATTGGCTGTCTCGCTGATCTGTGCCCCTCATTATTTTATAGACCTCGAAAAGATCACCCCTCAGCCTCCTACGCTCCAGAGAAAAAAGTTCCAGTCTATCCAACCTCTCCTTATAACTCAATCCATCAAGTCCTGGTCGCATCCAAGTAAATATTTTCTGCACTCTTTCTAGTTTAATAATACCCTTTCTATAATAGGGTGACCAGAATTGCACAGAGTATTCCAAATGTGGCCTCACCAATGTCTTGCACAACTTCAACAAGACATTCCAACTCCTTTTCTGACCGATGAAACCAAGCATGCCGAATGCCTTATTCACCACTCTGTCCAACTGTGACTTCACTTTCAAGGAGCTATGAACATTTACCACTAGATCTCTTTGTTCTGTAACCCTCCCCAACACCCTACCATTAACTGAGTAAGTCCTGCCCTGGTTCAATCTATCAAAATGCATCGCCTTGCATTTGTCTAAATTAAACTCCATCTGCCATTCGTCAGCCCACTGGCCCAGTTGATCAAGATCCCAATGCAATTAGAATTATCCTCTCAGTAGCTGCTCAATGAAGGACAGTCCCTCCTTTAGGAATTTTGTTTTTCTTCCCAGGCGAGTTTCACTGTAATCAGCAACACACCGGAGACCGTCCTGCCACATTTTCAAAGGACATTTATAGCAGCTATTATGTTTGGTCTCGCCAGCAGCTCCCTGCCACTCTGGAATTTTCCTGATGATTCCTGAAAGGTGCAGTATTTGTGTCAATTGTTCGCGAAGCGAGTTATTAATTTGTGCAGAGCGCCGTTGATGGATTGAAAGCAGATGAAAGAAGGCAATGGACACAGCTGAAATCGAGGTGACTGCTCCGCTATTTAAGAACACAAGAACATAAGAACTAGAAGCAGGAGTAGGCCATCTGGCCCGTCGAGCCTGCTCCGTCATTCAATAAGAACATGGCTGATCGTTTTGTGGACTCAGCTTCACTTACCCGCCCGTTCAACATCATCCTTAATTCATTTGTTGTTCAACAATTTATCTATCCTTGCCTTAAATACGTTCAATGAGGTAGCCTCAACTGCTTCAGTGGGCAGGGAATTCTGCAGATTCACAACTCTTTGTGTGAAGAGGCCCCTCCTCAACTCAGTCCTAAATCTGCTTCCCCTTATTTTGAGGCTATGCCCCCGAGTTCTCGCTGCACCCGCCAGTGGAAACAACTTCCCTGCTTCTATCTTAACTACTCCCTTCAGAATCTTATATGTTTATATAAGATCTCCCGTCATTCTTCTGAATTCCAATGAGTGTAGCCCCAGTCGACTCACTCTCTCCTCATAAGCCAACCCTCTCAACTCTGGAATCAACCTAGTGAATCTCCTCTGCACAACGTCCAGTGCCAATATATCCTTTCTCAAGCCAGGAGACCAAAACTGAACACAGAACTCCAGGTGTGGCCTCACCAGCACCTTATACAGCTGCAACATAACCTTTCTGCTTTTAAACTCCATCCCTCCAGCAATGAGGACAAATATCCATTTGCCTTCTTAATCACCTGCTGCACCTGTAAACCAACTCCTTGAGATTCCTGCACAAGGACACCCAGGTCCCTCTGCACAGCAGCATGCTGCAATTTTTTACTATTTAAATAATAGTCCATTTTGACGTTATTCGTACCAAAATGGATGACCTCACATTTACCAGCATTGTACTCCATCTGCCAGACCCTCGCCCACTCACTTATCCCTTTGCAGGCTTTCAGCGTCCTCTGCACACTTTGCTCTCCCACCCATCTTAGTGTCATCTGCGAATTTTGACACACTACACGCGGTCCCCAATTCCAAATCATCTATGTAAATCGTAAACAATTGCGGTCCCAACAATGATCCCTGAGGCACACCACTAGTCACTGATTGCCAACTAGAAAAACATCAATTTTCCTCCACTCTTTGCTTTCTGTTCGTTAACAAATCCTCTATCCATGCTAATAGATTACCCGTAACACCGTGCACCTTTATCTTATGCAGCAGTCTTTGCTGCAGCACCTTGTTAAATGCCTTCTGGAAATCCAGATAGACCACATCCACAGGTTCCCCATTGTCCACTGCACATCTAATGTTCTCAACGAATTCCACCAAATTAGTCAAAAATGTCCTTCCCTTCATGAACCCAAGGTGCGACTTACCAATGGGGCAACTTATATGCAGAAGTCTCGCTATTTCTTCCTTGATGATAGATTCAAGCATTTTCCCTACTACAGAAGTTAAGCTAACTGGCCTATCGTGACCTGCCTTTTGTCTACCTACTTTTTGAAACAGTGGATCACATTTGCTGTTTTCCAATCTGCGGGAACCACCCCAGAGACCAGCGAATTTTGGTAAATTACCACTCGTGCATTTGCTATTTCTCCTGCCATCTCTTTTCGTACCCTGGGATGCATTCCATCAGGGCCAGGAGACTTGTCTACCTTTAGCCCCATTAACTTGCCCAACACTGCCTCTTTCGTGATAGTGATAGTTTCTAGGTTCTCACCTGCCATAGCCATCCTTTCATCAATTTTTGGCATGCTCTTTTGTCTTCCACTGTGAAGACCGACTCATAATACCTGTTCAATGCCTCAGCCGTTTTCTCATTTCCAGTTATGACATCCCCCTTCTCATCCTGTAAAGGACCAATGGTTACTTTAGCCACTCTTTTTCATTTTATACATTTGTAGAAACGTTTGCTATCTGCTTTTATATTCCGAGCTAATTTACTCTCATAATCCATCTTACTTTTCTTTATAGCTTTTTTCGTAGCTTTCTGCTGATCTGGAAAGGTTTCCCAATCCTCGAGGTTCCCACTCATCTTTGCCACTTTGTAGGCATTTCCTTTCAATTTGATTCCCTCCTTTATTTCCTTAGATATCCAGGGCTGATTTTCTCTTTTTCTGCAGCCCTTCCTTATCACTGGTATGTACTTTTGCTGAGCACTGTGAAAGATCGCTTTGAAAGTCCTCCACTGTTCCTCAATTGTCCCACCTAACGTTTTTGCTCCCATTCTGCCTGAGCCAACTCCTCCCTCATCACTTTGTAGTCTCCTTTGTGTAAGCACAAGACACGAGTATTGGATTTTACCTTCTCATGCTCCATCTGGAGTTTAAGTTCAACCAAACTGTGATCGCTTCTTCCAAGAGCATCCCTAACTGCAAGATTATTAATTATTTCCATCTCATTACACAGGGCCAGATCTAGGATAGCTTGCTCCATTGTCTGTTCCATTACATACTGTTCAAGGAAGCTATCGCAGATACATTCGATGAACTCCTCCTCAAGGCTGTCTTGACCGACCTGGTTTGACCAATTGATGTGTAGATTAAAATCCCCCATAATAATTGCTGTACCATTTTTACATTCATCAGTTATTTCATTTTTTTATTTCTCGCCCCACCATGATGTCATTATTTGGTGGCCTATGGACTACACCTATCAGTGACTTTTTCTCCTTACTTTTTCTAATTCCTACCCAAATGTATTCAACCTTTTTTTTCCATAGAACCGATATCATCTCTCACTACCGCCCTGATATAATCCTTAAATATCAGAGCTACACCACCTCCCTTACCGTATGTGTACCGCTGTCGAGCGGCGAAAGTTTGATCAAATGTTATTGACAGCTTTATGGCAAGAACTGTTCAAATATGGACAACTTGTCGAATTGGGAGGCTGAAACATTCCGAGATAGAAGAGTTAAAACTCCAGAGCCTGCAATGCAACTGGAGTGAGATGTCTTATTCAAAACTGTCCCGCACTGTGATGGTTTCAATGCATTTGAATAAAAATATAAGAGTGCATGATTAAGAATTTTCCTGATCCTGTTTGAAACAGCATTTCCTGAATCAATTAATTATCCTCTCCGCTTGCACTTTAAGTGGAAAACACTGATATTAACCTCACTGAAGCAGCGAGTGACCTTCTTGTATCTGTCAGTATGGAGATGATGAGGTCGGGTCACTTTGGATTACTCACCCTGCATCATGACGCCAGTAGAACATTCCCTGAGTTTTGGACCAATTTTCATTCTTGTGTGTGAGCTTCAATCGTAAGGCCGACACTTATTTTCAACCTTCCCTGTCCTTGAGAAGGTTGTTGTAAACCACTCCTTAAACTGATAGTCCTTTGGCGTAGGCAGGGGAGGGTGTTTGTAGGCTTGTGGCGGGATGGATCTCTTTGAGGCAACTATATTAGCTGCTCCCAGTGTGGCCTCACACGGGGGAGACAAAACACAAATTAAGTGCCCACATTGTGGCAGGCGTTTGCTCAGTCGGCAAGCATAACCGTGACCCTCCCGTTGCTGTCATTGCAAATCAGCACTTTTCTCTCACATCGACATGTCTGTCCTTCGGCTGCTGCAGGGTCCCCGTGAAGCCCAACGCAAACTGGAGGAACAGCATCTCACCTTCCGATTCAGTCGGTTACGTCCTTGTTAACTCAACATTGGTATCAATAACTTCACACTGTAACATTTCTCTTCCACCTTTGCCCCCTTTTTATTTTATGTTTGCCACAGCAGAATTCCAGCCCAGGTTTGAGAGGAGGAGGATGTGGAATGTTGACACAGAATTTCAATCTCCAGGAACAAAGTTTCACATTGGCACACGGCAGTGTGGGAGGATGACAGCTTCTGTCCATATCAGATTGTTGATGCAAGAAATGGATTTTGGGGTGAGCTTGTAGAGGTGGGATTAGTGGCACCAAGATTCTGAGTTTTTCAGACAAATACAAGTACCTGGTTGACCAGAAGTGACCATGCCGTGCACATAGTTATCACTGCAGGTTCCAATAGAGCCCCAGTGACAGATCATCACCATCCATGCCAATGTAATCAGTGCTGAGAAGGTTCTCCAGAAGTTTACTTTAGTTTGACAACAGTTCTGTTGGAAACTGGTTTGAGTGGTAACAGCTTCCAGGTAAGAATGGATAACTAAATTGCAGAATCACAGAATTGTTACCTTGCAGAAGGAGACCATTCGGTGCACCGACTCTCGAAATGAGAATCAGAACTTCGTACCATTCCCCTGCCTTTCCCTGCAACCCCTACATCTAATGCTCCTTTGAATGCCTCGTTTGAAACAACCTCCAACATATTTCCAGGCAGTACATTCCAGACTGAACCCCTGGCTGTGTGAAAAAGTCCACAAATCGCATTTGTTTCTTTTCCAAACCACAGCTCAGTTGAGCTGATTAAACTCAAACCAGAAAGATCTCCAACAATTCACGGTTCTGACAAAAGGAGGTGAACACTCTCTGTGAACTCCTTAAATACTGCTGATTTTTAACAATCTCTGACACCGTCTGTCAAGCGGTCTGAGTACATCAGTCCCATGCCTCATCATTGGTTTCTAGGATTTTGGAGTTGCTGATTCCAGACAGAAAGTTATCCAGACAAACAGGTCCTCTGGAACTGGTGCTCGCAGACTTTGGAAATGACACTGAGCACTGAGTTCGACAGAGATTAATCTTTCCAGTAAATGATGAAGAGAGTTTGCTGTGTGGCACTTACAGCATCCCAAGCCCTTTCTCTTCCATTCCGCGATAATGGACGGCGATAGGCAGGGAGAAAAATATGCTTGAAAATTCATGTTTATTTTGTGATTGAACATCTGTACAGAGGAAAGATGATAAAATGTAATCAGCTATTTCGACATGAGTTGAGATCATCGGGCTTGTGATTTTTTCATATTTAGGGTTTCCATTTTTGGTCCCCCTGTTCAGTAACATTTCCTTTCCACAATCTTGATCTGTGAATTATTTTGGATGATACCGGGGCGGCACGGTAGCACAGTGGCTAGCACTGCTGCTTCACAGCTCCAGGGTCCCGGGTACGATTCCCGGCTCGGGTCACTGTCTGTGTGGAAATAGCTGTCGAAATTCATGTCGAAATAGCTGATTACATTTTATCATCTTTCCTCTGTACAGATGTTCAATCACAAATGAATGTGTGTGTGGAGTTTGCACATTCTCCTCGTGTGTTTGCGTGGGTTTCCTCCGGGTGCTCCGGTTTCCTCCCACAGTCGAAATATGTGCGGGTTAGGTTGATAGGCCAGGTTAAAAATTGCCCCTTAGAGTCCTGAGATGCGCAGGTTAGAGGAATTAGCGGGTAAAAATATGTGGGGGTAGGGCCTGGGTGGGATTGTGGTCGGCGCAGACTCGATGGGCCGAATGGCCTCCTTCTGCACTGTAGGGTTTCTATGATTTCTATGATAATTGAATGGACTGAGTCGGTCATCTGCCCGGAAATGAATGTGTGTGAAGTAAAGAAATAATTGGTAGCATTGTGTCACTGGTGAAGTACAGATTTCCCAGTCTGGCATTGATATGTGACTCTATGACCAGATCCAGTGCAATGTGTGGGAATTAATTAGTAATTAAAACAAGATATGTATTACCAGCTGCTGTGCTTAGGGCGCGGAATTCGCCAAACAATGTACTTGTTCATAGAAACATAGAATAGAATCCTGACAGTGCAGAAGGAGACCACTCGGCCCATCAATCCTGCACCGACAACAACCCCACCCAGGTACTATCACCGTTATTGCACTTTTTAACCTTGCTAATCTCCCTGACACTGAGGGGAAATTTTGCATGGCCAATCAACCTAACCAGCACATCTTGGATTGAGGGAGGCAACTGGAACACTTGGAGGAAACTCACGCTGACATGGGGAGAATGTGCAAAGTCCACACAGACAGTCACTCAAAACTGGAAATGAACCCTAGTCCCTGGCGCTGTGAGGCAGCAGTGCTGTTGTAACTAGTCACAATGTCACAAGGAATATGAATATGAGTCTGTCAATCTGCCGCTCCAGCCAGCTCAACCATTCGATCACATCATGACTGATCAGATTGTAATGTTAGTTTCACTTTCCAGCCTGTTTCCCACAACCATTAACTCCATTGTTAATCAAATCTCAGTCAGTCAAGTGAAACACTTCACACTTTTCCTCAATATATTTTAACATTTCCTTCAGAACCTCTTTCCATTTTCCATCATTTTGTGATACTCGCCACCACATATTACTGGCCAACTAAAACATCTGGAAGAGCGCATCTATTCCCAGTTCTAACCTCCCACCCTGCACCAAAGTCTCAATCACCTGTGGGACCAATTCCCTATTTCCGCCCACCCATCACATCACCTCTTCATCCACTTCACCTTTCATTTCTGTGCCTCACACTTCACCTAATCTGGACTCAGTCTCCATGTGTCTAGCGCATCTCTTCCAAACATCTGAAATACTTTTGCTCCTGCCTTCTTAACTCTGGCATCCCACCTTGTGGCCTCCTCACTCGCCCCCAGCCCACCTCCAGACCGGTATCACTGTCCACTCCCAACCGAACTTCAGGACTATCTAATTCACCCCAGTATTCACGCCTCAGCCTGCAGCCTGATGGTCCAAAACATTTTCCCTCACTTCCCTTCCATCTGTGTAATTCCAGTTCCAATACTCCTATTCAGTCCGTCACCTTATTCCCCATCTTCATAAGGCTATTATCATGCAGATATTCCCAGTGCAATCGCTTTAATCGAAGCATGTCTCCCCCAAAAACGCTGTCAATTTAGGACATCTGAAGTCATATTGTTTATCTCTTACCGATCCACGACTGCACTTCAATCGCCTTTCATGAAGCTGCATATCAACCCACTCCCACTTATTCAAAACTTCATGCAGTGCACCTATCATCCCAGGTGACCACAATTTCACTCCAAAACCTCTTGAATCGATTGTTGTCCATATCATTAACTGCAAACTTCCCGCACAGCAGATCTTGCATCGCCCCATCCCCCACGTGGGTCACATCTATTGCTGCATCTCCACAATCCAACACACCTTTGAAACCACCCCCCCCCCCATTGCCAGACCAAATCCCCTACATCTTTCATTGTGTTGGTGCCAATACAATGAGTTAATCATCCACTGTCGCACCGTCTGCAACCCAGATGGCCACCTCCAGAACTTCACTGCCATTATTCTACTCATTAAACAACATCCATCCCCCTTCCATTCGCCTGTGATCCCCCTTTTCAAGCTCATCAAACAACCCGTGTCTGATATTCACCATCTGCCAATCATATACCTCTTCAGCAATCTATTTTCCCTATTGGATATTTCCACCATTCCACACCGCACCTTTTTGTCCTGTGTTTAATTATGTCCTTTATCTCCACAGTTTGCAATGTGTCAGTGCAACAGCGTCCCCAGTTTGCATATCCTTCCTGCTTTCATCCTCCAGCCGTCATCAATTTATTTTGCTCTCGTCTGTGGCAATGTTTATCGCCAAAAGAACCTCATTCTTTTCAACCTCTTCCAATGGTCTAGTCCACCGTGCAACACCTCCACCCATCCATTAAATATACACACAGAGATTGCAGCATGTCAGCTTAATCTGCTCTTCTGAAACTCCTCCTTCTGCGATTTCCACTTCATAATTTGAATAACGCCGTGATTACAACATTGACCACTTTTCAACACTGGTGGAAAAAATGTATTGAAAGTGGAAATATGCTCTCACTGGGATTATCATAATAAATTTCAGAACGAATGTGGACTGGGGATTGTCAAATTTTCACCAGCAGAGTGTTGCATGGATATGCAAATAAAACCCAGACATAAATGAAGAGAATTATGCCCCAAGGTGCTGTGAACCGGGTAACATCATTGGATCATTATTAAATAATAAAAATATTATTATTAACTAAATATCCAAGTTCTAATTCACAGTCCACGTGAGACTTGCATTCAGTCAGTTTTTGAAACCAGTCTTAAAATGTTAAGATTAAATTACTATATAGTATAAGCTAATGGCATCTCTTTTTTATCTATTGAATTTATGATGTTGGTGAATTTAATGTTGAATTAACTTTGATAATCAAGATATTTAAAAAGTTAATTTAAGATATTTAGATCCTCTGGTAAAATTAGGTGATGATTTTTCAATGCCAATATAGTGACAGTGAGACTCGGAGTTCCACCTTCACTGATGTTTCCCTCCAAATTTCATTAATTTCCCAAGCAGAGTAAAGGGAGCTTTTATCACATTGAACAGTAGATGTCTGAACTGTCTCTGGGTTATTGTGTAAATGGCTGTATTGGTGCAGGAGCTCAGAAGCTGCAGCATGATTCCCGCCTCCTGGAATATCGAGAAGCTGGTAACTGTGGATCTGTGATTAAAGATGGCTCCAATTCTAATATAGAAGAAATATGCAACTGTTGCCATCCAAAGCAGGATAAAACTACTGGATATTGCAAATAGTAACACAATGGATTTTCTGCGGTTCCTCAGCTTGGGATCCTTCTCATTCCCGTCATTGCTGTGCTGCCGGAGAGTCATTCTGCCGCGATTGGCTATTAAAATATGTTTGATGGTGACAATGTTAAATAATAAAATTAAAATGAAAGGAATCACTGGGCTTAACAGCTGCTCAACCCAGGAAAATGCTATCCACATTGGTAAAATATAAAAATTGGCTCCTAATAAGCAACCCCTCTGCAGCTTGTTGAAATAAGAGGAATTCAGGAAGGGCCAGGGAATGTTCTTTAAACAGAACAGCGAGCTCACAATGCTGATAACAACAGCAGCAGTTTTCTCGGTGCAGTACTTTATCTTCAGCGTCTGACAGCAAATGGCCACAAGGCGATCAAAGGTGAAACAGACAGTCCAACCAAACAGAAATGTCAATGGCAACCGGGGACATGTAGAGAATGAGTCTGCACATGGGAGTGTAGAACAGGAACGTGTCACGCCAATACAATGTAGCAATGCGGTGCAAGATTACATTACAGACAATGACCAGGAGATCCGCTGTCGCCATAGCCACCAGATAACGGGTGATGCATTTGGACAGGCCACAATTTTTGAAAGACAGGATTGCGATTGTCACGATATTCACTGTGAGACATAGAATAGAAAACAGTAATATAACCAAGAGATGAAAATGCTGAAAGAATTTCAATAATAATGCTGAATTTCAAGAACTGTTCAAAACCACAAGTAGAGCATCTGCTGGAATCATTTGATGTTGCCTAAACTAAAATCCCCATCCCCGGTGACCTTCATTTATTTTCTGAATATCCAGTGCATGGTGTCGGGATACATTGTGGTCTCTCATCTGATAGATGAGAAGCTGTGTGTGATCCATTACGTGCGGATATTTATCTATGTACATTGGTAATGTAAAATTGAGCATGAATCCGTGCAGCAGAGGAGATAATGTCCAGGATGAACGGATTGAGGAAGCACACAGTACCAATGATGAACAACACACCAGAGAACAAAATAACAATAATATAAGCAGCAGGAGGAAGGCAACAACCAGGATAAATGGCCCAGGAAAGACAATAAGAAACTGAAGTACAAAGAGCAGAACGAAAACACTACACTGCATCATAAAGAATAAAGATCACTAAAATCAAGGTGGGCAGAGATAAGTAATTGGCAATAGATAAGAAAATGTTGTTGCAGAAGATCGAAAAATAGAAAAATCAGAAGAAACCCCTATTATTAAATTGCAAGGAAGGAACATACATCAAAATTATAACAAAGTGTGGGAGTGAACAGCAGAAGGACAAATGTCGCAATAAGAAGTAATCTAAAGGGATAAGGCATTCTAGATCAGATGGATACGCTGGCATTCAATTCAAGAACGCCACTTTTCGCACAGAGTTGAAGGCAAGTATAATACATTTAGCCAGTACAGAACATAAAACAGTAGTAAGTTCAAAGGTTCAAGATATCAAAGTAACTTACCAGGTCCTCCAGCTGCTGCGAGTATCGGACAGTACACAGCTGTTGTCTGGGAAATTGCTGTCCAACGCATTGGATGTGCCTTAAGGAACCGTGCTGGTAATGGAGAAGAACTGTCCTCCTGGACACTTAGGCAGTAAAGAGAAATGAACGGTTTATTTATATTGAAGTAGATGCTTAGTGATGTTAAACAATTACACCCCTAATAATGTTACTCACAGGTTGGTGAAGAAACAAGCTGCTGACACCTGCTTTCTCTCACTGTAGATCTCATTAGGGATTTTAGCAAAACAGATAAACTTTTGGGATTCGGTTAGAAACTCGAATATTCTGATTTTAATTTATTTATAGAATGGTGGACATATCAAAAACTTTCCTTAAAACATCGATTTTTCATTTGTAAACAGGACGCTGCTTTCGATTCCCTCGCATCATCCCCTCTTTTACAAACTCCCTTTCTCAGTGCTTATGCTTCTTAAAGTTCTCTCATCTTGATTTCTCCCAAATTCCCAATTACTCTTTCCCCTTTCCCACTCCATTTTTGTTTTCCAAATTATTTTCTCTTTTCCGCTCGATATCAGATCAGTGTAATTGAGTCATAGAGGTCTACATCACAGGAAATGCCCTTCGGCCCATCACTTCTAGGCTGGTCAAAAACAACCACCTAACTATTCTAAACCGATTCGCCAGCACTTGGCTCACAGCTTTATAAGCAATGGCATTTCAAGGCTACATATAAATACTTCTTAAAAGTAGCGAGGATTTGTGCTACCACCACACTTTCAGGCAGCGAGTACTGACTTCCAGCTCCTGCTATGTGAAATGGGCTTTCCTCACGTCCGTTCTAATCCTCCTGTCCCTTATCTTAAATCCATGGCCCCTGGTCATTGATTCACTCCACAGAGGGGAAAGGTTTCTTCCTGTCTAATCTGTCCATGTCACTCATAATTATTTACATCTCAACCATGCACCCCTCTGCTTCAACTGAAACAACACCATTCCATCAAATCTCTCTCTCATGACTAATACTCCACAGACAAAGGAACATCCGGGTAAATTTAATTTAAACCCTTTCCAGTGTTATCACATCCCATCTATAATGTGGATTCCAGAACTGCATACAATACTCTAGCTGTGGCCACGCCAACGTTTTATACAGTTCCAGTATAACAATCCTGGTCTTAAACTCTGTGCAACGGCTAATAAAAGAAAAACACATGCCGTTTGATTCACATCATCTACCTGCCCTGCAACCATAAATGACCTGTGTACACGCACACCGTGGTCCCTCTGATCTTTGGTAGTCACTGCCTTTCATTAACAGGTTCGTTGTCTTGCTTGTCCTGCCCAAGATCATCACCTGAGATGTCGCGGAGCCCATCCGATGCACCTGCTGCGACTTGGAGTGCGCTTCCATCATTATTAAAAGCAGAGAAGCCTCAAAGAGACGAGCAAAGTCCACATGCAACCGCGCACATACCAGGCGCGTCCCTTGGGTTTAAGGAGGCTTGAGGTGGCAGATTTTGATTTTGATGCCAGAAGTCTGCGATTTCAGAATCAACACTGGGCCACTAGAGGAATCTCCCAGTCAGCATTTTCAGTTTTATACTCCCGGGCGGCCATTAAGTTGTTCCATTAATATTTGGCTTTGACCTCGGGTCAGAACATTTTCCTGGGACCCCAAACGAATGATCCCATTCTCAACACTAAGTTTGGCTTCCTTAATGAGCTAGGGTTTAATTTCTTCGGAGGTTCCAAGCTAGAATTCAGTGTGTAATATTGTGTGCCTTACTTTGGATAAGGCTGTGTGCTTTTGAATCGGGGCTTTAATCTGCTTTGCTGACACTAGCAAGGTTTCCATATTGTTCAGTGTCCTCATAACCTCTTCGAGTGTTGGTAAAGGAGTCAGGCTTGTGACTGGATCTGTCCACATTAGCTACCCTGATTCCATGGAGGTGTTCCAGAATCTATTCGTAGTCAGTCAATAACAATGTGCAGCATTGTATCCGAGTGGTGGTGATTGCTTTGTCCTCTTTGATGAAGAGCAGTATTGGATCGGCAACTATAAAAAAAAACATTAACAGGAGATGTATTGGCGAAATTTATCCACACCAAATGTGACCGCCAATCCTTCCTTCTGAATTTGAAAGTATCATCGCTCTGCATCCTCAAGGGTCTGGGAGGTGTACATGGCGGGATTCTCTCTCCCGTCTTGCCAGCAATGTGATAGCACTGCACGAAGAATCATCAGAGTCAAAACGGGCCACTAAGTTGGTGAAAGCAACTGACGGTTTTCCTTTGAAATATTCTCTTTCTGCGTAGCTCCCTAGGAAAATCTGAGGCTTTTTCATATTAGACTATATAACGTGGCAGCATGGAAGCTACATTCGGAATAAATGTTCTGTTATAACTAATTAGCTCCAGAAGGATTATAGCTCTGTGGCGTTCCTTGGGGTTCGCGCTTCCTTGATGACCTTTTCTTCATCCACAGGTCATGTAATCCCTCATCATCTACTTGGTAGCCTAATTAGGTTACTTCACCTGCTTGGAAAATGGATCTCTCTCTCTGCAAGCAAACTGTTGCTCTGGAAAATCTCTGCAAGACATCTTCCTTTTCGGCCAGCTGTTCCTGTTCTAAAATGCCCGTAGCCAAGACGTCAGCAAAAAATACTGTTAACTTGGGTAGCCCTTGAAGGATGTTCGATATAACTCTTTGCAAGGCGACATACACTGATGATACCCATGGCACATGCTGATGAGACCCCGAAGTGCAAATAGGTATGCTCAAATACTCCATTATAGTTGTTGAATGTCACATGTATTCCAGGAGGACTCGTCCGATTCAAGTGAAGTTGGGCATGGCTCATGTCAAATGAGGAGAACATATTGCCACCTGTTATCTTGTTTACACATTTTGATCCAGGTCATGGGGTATTTATAGTGTTTGGAGACCCAGTTGACTGTCGGTTTATTGTCACCACACAGACAGATTGTGTTTTCAAGCCGAAGAACATAGACAATGGGCACAACCCATTCTGCAAATTGCACAGGACTGATTGTACCAACCTTTCATGATTTCGTATTTCCGTTTCCACCTTCTCCAGGTTTGGCTCTGAAATAGCTATGTTTAGCATTCGGGTTCACGTTGATCTTGGCCTTGGCCCCTTTTATAATTACCTCGATGTTCCTGAAATTAACTCCAGGGTATCTTCTGAAAACAGTATATTCCACGCCTAACCTGAAGACTTCCAGTTTAGCCGAATATGCTTGAGCAAGTCTTTCCCCATCCGGTTTGGTCCATGCCCCATGCAACAGCGAGCTGATTGCTCTGTAAAAGTGACTGCAGCCACTGTGATTTGTTGGTTGAATTCTCATTGAGAAATATACTATTGGATATCTTCCCGTCTCCCTGCAGTCAGAAAGTCCAGATCGCAATATCTCGCTATGTTAAAGGTAAATCTCCTCCGCTGGTTTACCTGTGAATTATTTTCACCGTCTTTCAACTTCATTTTCACTATTTCATCGGACGTGTGCGTGGCTGAAGGAGCCTTTGGTGCCTAACAATGGCCCTGATCTGAAAGACTGGCCTGGCCATTTCAGAGAGAGTTTGAGAGTCAACCAGGTTAACCAGTGTCCGGACTCGCATGAAAGCCTGCTTTGCAACGTGGACAGGAGTCAATCCATTAAATGCATTAATAAACTCGGTTGTTTTTTTGGACTCCAACGACAGGTTCATGGTCCGCATTACTGAGGATACCTTTCAGTTGAGGATTGTATTCATTGGATTTTAAATACACCAACCACGATTGATTTTAAATCACATCTGGGAGCACCAACCGTGATCTCTGGAAAGCTAATACACTGAACCTCCCAAAACAGTGCCGACTAACCAGTACCTGGTTAGCAGAGTTATAACCGAATATCCCACGTTCCAACTTTCCTGAACCTTGTGCAAAGAAGATTTGGAGCGTTTTCCCTTGAGGGAATATTGCTCCCTCCCTGGAGCAACATTCGTCCACCGACCAATGTCTTTGACAGTGATTCGCCGGTCAGTCTGCAATTGAAGTTTTTGAGAGCCTATAATTGTAGCTGCAATACTATACGATATCAGCATATGTGCGCGGGGCAGGGGAGCGAGGGCTGGAGGCCGGGGGCGCGGGGGGGGGGGGTAGTGTGTTGGTTGGGGGGGGGGGTGGAGGGGGGTAAGAATTTCATTCGCTATGTTTAGCGGATAGTTCCCTCCATTTCATTTTTTCATTCCTTAATCTGTCTCTGTTCCTGTCGCTGTCATTGTTTGTCTCACCACATGTCTGCCTAACCCTTTCTCTCTCACTCTCCTTTATCTATCTATCTATTCGACCTATCCCTTTTTCCCTGTCTCTTGTTTCAATTGTGCAGGATGTTTAATTTTGTTTTAAGAAGTTTGGGTTCATCGATTTTGTATATGTAACTATTTGTTTATAATAACTGACGGTGGTTTATTTTTCTTTTATTCGGTCATGGGTTGTGGGCGTCGATGGCTGGGCCAGCATTTATTGTCCATCCCCGACGGTATTTTGGAGTCAACCAAATTGCTGTGGTTCTGGAGTCACGTGTAGCCCCGATCACGTAAGGATGGTAGATTTCCTTCCCTGTCGGGCATCAGTGAACCAGATGGGATTTTATGAAAATCGATAATGGTTTCATGGTCATCAGTAGACTTTCAATTCCATATTTTTATTGAATTAAAATTTCTCCAGGTGCCATTCGAACGTAGAACCCCAGAAAATTACTCTGGTTCTCTGGATTATTAATCTGGCGACAATACCACGACGCCACAGCCTCCCAACTGATGAATCTCAAATCAAGGCACAGATTTTTTTCAGTGAGAGATTGGTGCCAGGTATAAAATGTTGCAGACAATTGCCTCAGATTTCAAGTTCACAATATGGAAACGTAAATGCGACTGAGCCTAAGAAATCTGTTACTCATATCGAATTGGAAAAATGTATTGTAATCTGGCACTTAGTTCCTAGTAGATTAGACCTTTCTGTTCAGAGGACGCTGATGCACGTTTGTGCGTCCATGCAAAAGATGATGTGATTCCCATGGTGATTGAGAAAATGACATGGACCAAAGAGAGAGGTGGTAATCTGAAGCTAATGATTCCCTCAACTATTATTTAGCGTTGAGTAACAGGGATTTTTCAGCTGACGGAGGGTGTTAGGGGGTGTCAGCAGAAGATGTACTTCCCTGCCTTTGCACGAATGTCATGATAAATCATAGTTTCCGGAGTCACTGTTGAGGATTTCCCACGGACAATCCATCCAGAATATGTGCCAGACAGCTGTCAGCTGTGCTGGTTCTGCAATGCCAGTGGGACTGGACATACCGGGGATGGTGACGAATCACACTGAAACATTGCTCACGAGTCAGATTTAGCGTGCGAGTGTATAGCAGGAAGAAAATGCCAGTGAGGCATTGACTTGTTCTGACGTCTGCTCTCTCCCTGCTGTTATCGTGACAAACCAAACCGAATGATAGTCCAGGTGCGTTTAAAATTTAACCCCGTTGCAGCATGACTAGAATCAGATGTAGATGAGGCTGGGTAAACACAGCAGATATCCTTCCCCAAAGCACATTATTAAGGCAAATGGGTCTTTATCAGAACACACGTGTTTTGTATTCACAAACACTGATGTTATCATTTTTAGAGCAAAACATGTCACAACAGCAGGTTAAAATCTAGTAGGTTTATTTGGAATCACCTAATGAAGGAGCAGCGCTCCTGATGAAGGAGCAATGCTCCGAAAGCTTCAAATTCCAAATAAACCTGGACTTTAACCTGCTGTTGTGAGAATTCTTACTAGGCCCACTTGAGTCCAACGCCTGCATCTCCACATCACAGCTTTGTTATAAATAAGGGACAGTATTTGCAGTCTCTAACATCTCAGATTGAATGTAGAGGCAGAGCTCTAAAATCTCACAGATGACCTTTTCGTGGGGTTGCCTTCAGCGCAAGGAACTCTGTGCTCCATCGGGACAATGTGTCACTGACTGTCCAAGTGAGCCCTTTGGCTCTCCCTGGTGCAACTTGAGTTAACCAAAGGGGCACATTCTCCTCGCGTTAGCATAGGTTTCCTCCAAATGCTCCAATTTCTTCCCACAGTTCAAATATGCACTGATTTGGTTACTTGGCCATGATAAATTGTTCCTTTGTGTCATGAGTACTAGCAGAATAAATACGTAAGTTTACAGGGATAGGGCCTGTGTGGGATTTTTGTCGTGCAGGTCTGATGGGCTGAATAGTCTCCTTCTGCACTGCCGGGATTCCATGATTCGATGACACAATGTATTCCCCTTTCCCACCTCAACCCGCGATCTGAATCTCCAAATTAATACCCCGCTTCTCTCTTGTCCCCAAGCACACTTGTCCCACTCCGTGACCCCAGCCCTTTCAAAACGTTTCCGAATGTTATCACTCTCCAGCGCTTGCACCCAGCAGCTCTTCCTTGGGACCCTGTGCAAAATGATCAATCATTGGATTTCAGCTGCTTGGACTCGATGGGCCGAAAGGCTTTTAGTGTCGTTATATCTCTGTGCATCGAACTTTATTGATGTTTAAATTGTATCCCAGTTCTGCGCATTCGCTGAAAGCTTAATTTATTCATGTATAGAGGAATGGGATGAACATTTGGAAGTTACTGAATGCAGTGTGTGTATAGAAAGAGTTCCATGATGGCCATTTGAGCCCTGACAGACCTTGATGATTTTGAGCAGGTTTACAGCCTCTTAAATATTTTCCTGGAACACGGAATTAAACAGACACCAGTTGCCAGCCAGTCTGAGAGCCTTGAACACGGTCTGAGTGTTTGACAGTAATGAGGCCAGCTCAGGATGGGACCCAATACTTCACTGTGCATCACTGTGGACAATATACAAGCTGCCCACTCTTGATGTCCAAATCTTACCATTTTCAATCGATAACCACTGTTGTGTCAGGGTGATGGTGGAAGACGGCACTAAAGTGGTTTCCCAAATCTTTCCCGGAACTGGTGACAACCACAGCTGTAACTTTCCTGAAGAGACTGAAACAGAAACAAATGCAAGTTTAACTGTTTCTTGATATCGCGTATACTTGATCAAATTGTCTGAAGACGAGCAGTTTTTAATGCTGTGGACTTCAGGAGGAGGTTGAAATATGCCATCAATTCCGTAAATGTGCCTCCATGTTTTGCAAATGCTTCTCCATGTCTTTTACACTGATGATCTGGGCATTCCATCATTTTGGCTTGTGATATAAGTGCAACCAGTTTGCTTTATGTTTGCGCGCCACCCCTTAGCGTGGCCTGACTGCAAACCTGTGGTCCGATCTTTTGACACGGGGTCACAGACCTCTCTTAATGCAAGCTGCTGAGCTTGCAATTATTCCATTGATGTAGCTTCACCAGGATGGCACCTCATTCTGCAGAATATTTGCTGCTACTCCTGACATAATCTACTACACTCTTCACTGACACACCATTGGCCAATTGGCTTCAGTTGTGTCACGGAATGAGGAAGCAATAAATTTGGTCAAAATTGGTGATCACCATGGACTGCATGGAAGCATCGGTTCAGTTAGCAGTCATTTGCTGATTGAACACAATATCCTTGTAGCAGTAAGAAATGGGCTTCCTACGTTCACTCCCTTGAGACGTGGCTCCTCATATCTGCCCCTCAGTATATTGGATAATTTTTAAAAATAGATATCTTATTTGCAGTAAAAATAAACAAAATTCACTTCCACTTGCACTGAACGCGGGACGTGGACAGAATGAACACAGCACGATTCAGACCGATGTTTATTTTACCAAAAGAGAAGCTGCACACGGTCTCGAACTAGTCCTTGTCTCATTTCAAGAATAAAGTAGATATAGTCATGGGGCTAAAGGGATGAAGGGATATGGGGGAAATAGGGAATCAGGATATTGAATTTGAAGATCAGCCATGATCATAATGAATGGCGGAGCAGGCTCAAAGTGTGGAATGGCCTACTGTTGAGTCTCGTGTCTAAGTCAAAATGGACACTGCAGGTTCAGTTAGACATTAGAGAGATGTCCAACATCAACAATTGTGAGGTAAACCATCTTGTCCTTCTTCTGATACAGGTGCTGCCGTTGCATTTCATGACATCACACACCCTTCCCATTACTATCGAGACCTAAAGGAAGTCCAGTAAGATGTCAGTGACCAATATATTCCTTCCTCCAGGTGAATCATGGAAGGTTTCGGGCAGAACATCACTTACACTTGTTCAATGGTAGGCTTCTGACATAGTGGCTTCAACCTCACTAGAGTAATTGCATTCGTTGTCTGAAAAGGAAAAATACTGCGGGGTCTGAGCAGAAGGTGGGCCAATGACACTGGGTGTATTTTTCATTCAGACACCAGAACAGGCACAATAAGAAAAAACTCATTCCGTGCCTTAAAAGTTTTGTGGTCCTGCGAATCCCTGGTAGGAAGGAGGACAAATATCAGGCCAGGCCAATGAGTAGTAAGAAGCATCCTCAAGGGGCACATGGTGGCAGAGAGCGTTAGGAAAAAAGAAAAGCAGAATTAGGCTTAAAGCAGCTGCTGACATTTCTACAATGTTGAATGGATGATTCTCGTGCATGCTCAAGAGGCCAGCTTGGAGCAATGCAGAGAGGTTATGGGAGTGAAAGGAAGTTACAGATATATGGATGTCTATGGAGGACCAGTGTGTCTGTCCCTCCCTGTGTCTCTGTCTCTGTCTGTCTGTCTGCCTCTCTGTCTCTCTGTCTCTCTCTCAGACTTAGTTCCATTACCTGGTTTATTTCCTCTGATGTAAGGAGAGAGAAGCAGCCATCTTACCTCGTCTCCCTCACTTAGCTTTGATTTCTCCCGGTATTTTTTTAGTAAATCTCCTCTGCACTCTCTTCAAACTCTTTGCAGCTTTCTAATATTCAATGGCCAGAATTACTCACAATATCTCAACTGACACGTACTCCGTGAGAGATAAGAAACATGTTTTGACACTCTAAGCCTCTTTTATTAATTCCACATTGGATGAATTTAGCAATAATTTTATTTCTCCTATCACCTTCCTAAATGATTGTTGACGCATCTGACGCTGTCTGTCCTCCTTTAAAACAATGTCCCATGTTTTTCTTATATTCCTGCTTTCCGTGTTTTATACACCCTTCACATCGACCTTCCTGAGATTGAACCTACGCAACCGACATATCTTAGGGCAATAAGAAACATGGACATCTTTGAGCTGTGAGAGGAAACCTGATCACCCGATGGAGAACCACGCAGACTTCGGGCAAACGTACAAACTTCACGCAAACAGTCACCCATGTCCAGATCGAAGCCGGGTCCTTGAACTTTGAGGCAGCAGTGCTTACCACTGTGCCACCGTGTCAGCTATGACCCAGTTCCATTGAATGACCCGTTATCGCAATTATTGAAATTGTGCCCATGAGAAATAAGCATGTCATTTGTTCAAGGCTAACTCAGGGTCTGAAAGGTGTTCTTTACGTCTGGTAAAAAAAGCATCATCCACAACTTTTCTCTTTTTTAGTCTTCTAACCATTGTTACAACAACATTGACACAACCACTTTAATCAGTTTATGAAAGGACAACTGATAATCCATATAAACGTGCATGGTCTCCCACACCAAACTTTCCATTACTTTATCAAAGAACTGAAGCAAGTTTATCGGACATTATTTATTATTAACATTCTTGTGCGAGTCGTCGTTTGCTTTATTTTTAAAGGCAAACACTATGTTGTTCCTAATTATGGAATTTGAAACGTGATGCATCGTTTCAGCAATATTGCATGGACTGGTCTGAAGTCGCACGGATTTTCACACTCTCTTTTTATAAAGAATGTGGAATATTTAGAACCCACAGTCCAGAGACTCAATTCCATATATAAGGAGTGTTTAAAGACTCTGCTGACTCCAGTATATCCTGAATCTGCAAGTACTATACATCTCAAACAGAGTGGGTACGTGCTCTACTTCATTGTGAGAGTAAAACGTATGGGATTTAAAGGTGTGAATGAATCTGCTTTTCACTGACCGTGATTAATTTAATTCTCCATGCATCATAATTGTGCCACTGAAGGCAGCCCTCTTCTCTTAATAAATAGTCTCTTGAACAGTGCTTCTCTATGTGCCAGGTGGAGCATCGCCGATGTCATAACGAGTGAACAGCGTCTTGAGTGAGGGGGAGTGAAACAAACAGAACCTGAGAACAACGTGTTGGAATTTTAGAACACGGACAATAATCGGAAAACTGTGTCTCCAGAAACACTGGAGCAGAATCTGAGAAAAATGAATTGGAATGATACACGGTGAGCAAAGGTTGTCAAAGCGGGAGAAAGAGAAACAGAGTGCAACTTGCGTAACACAGCACGTAAATGTACACATTAAATCAGATACAAAACATGCTGCACAGATACAGAAACAAAAATATAGAACATCATAAAAAGTAGGGTACGGACAAGTGATCATTCAGTGATCGTGTCTGTGTCGATATATTCCCATCAGACGTAACTGAACCCGACTGATAACCTTGTCAGTTACAGCAATTCAGATTCGCACCCCGGTACAGTTTTATCAGTTTAAGTTTCTGCTTCAATTGAAGAGGTTAATTCCGGACTACAGCTGCCCTTTGCATGAAAAACAATTTGCCAAATGCAACCTCCAGTTTTCCCATCAAGCCACTTAAATCTATGCTCCCCAGTAATTGTTCTATCCATTAGGCGAGACAGATATTTCTTGCTAACTCATTTTAGAACCAACATAGACTTCTCTGATTCAATCAAGTTACAACTCATCCGACTGTGTTCCCCGGTGAACAATGTTAAGCTGCCCAGATTTCCTCATATGTACAATTATCAAGCTCAGCACGATTCTTGCAAGTCTTTTTACACAATTAAGAAGATACAATTATATTCTCGTTGTAATGTGATTGACAGAACCGGATGCAGACGTCCAGCTGTGACCTAACAGGTGTTTTTCTATTAATCCGGCATCACCGCACTGGGTTGTTATTCTCTACTTGGTCCAATTAAGGAAAGCATTGCATTTTCCTTCTTTACCAGATTACCGACCTGTCCTGTCACTTTCAGGGAAATTTGGACACAAACGGCAATAACTCTAATTTCCTTCACAGTTCCCAAAATCTTCTCAGTTGTGATGAATTCCATTGTTTTCTGTTCCCTCCGAAATGCATCACTTCACACTTCTCCAACTGACTTCTATTTGCCACTTTTCTGATTTCTAAACCCAAATATTGGTGTCATTCTGTAGAAAACTGCTATGGTTTTCACCATTAACTTTCGATCGCTTTTTGAATCAACAGGTAATTTACCAATCATGCCTCCCACCGATAACTCCATGTCAATGGAATGTGATAACAACAGCATGAGGTCAGGACTGAGCTATGTGAAATTCCACTGGAAACCACATTCCATTCACCAAAATGTGTGAATTATAATCCCTTGTTTCCGGTGACTGAGCCAATCCAACCTTGCATATTCTGCTGTAACAGCGGATTTTACTTCCCAGCCACGTTTCAAAGATCATATTCCCGACTAAATCCATGTTGACCACATGTGCAAAATTGAACTGATCAATTATCCATATTAGCTCCTGAAATATTTTAATTAAGATTTTAATATACAACTTACCCAGAGCAAAGTCACGGAGACTGCCCTTGATTAAAGCGACACTTCATCCTGTCTCTGAGAAAATATTCTATGAAACTGTACACCCACTGTCGCAGAATGACTGGCTTATTGCCATTTGGCCTGTCAATCACACTTGTGTGTAAACAAAGGTACAACAAAGCCTCCAGGCTTTCAGTACTCTGCCCTCTGCCGCGTGAAGATTGAAAGCTGATTCTCACGAAATCTACTCTTTCATCCTCAGCTTCATTTCAGTGCATGAGAAGAAATTAATCGGGCTCTGATCATCTATCTCCTTTCAGGCATGGTTGTCCCACCAGCACTTCTCTCTCTTAATGCGCATTGCATCTAATATTTCACACACGTCATTAACTGGAGGACAGGCAACATCCATCTCCTTTCTGAAGCCTGGTAACATTGGCATTAAGGGATGATGCCACATGTCATGCATGAAATAATAATTTTCCTATCTGAGCCGAACAGGTAGCAGAAGCTTCAACAAATATATAAAATGACAACGAGTAGCTAAAGTAAACATTGGGCCTTTCGAGGATGAGAACGGGGTTGTAATAACTGGAAAGGAGGAAATGGACGAGGCATTGAACAGATATTTTGTCTCAGTCTTCACAGTGGAAGACACAAATAAAATGCCAAACAATTATGACCAGAAGACTATGGTAGGTGAGGGCCGAGAAACTATCATTATCAATAGTGTTGGGCAAGCTAATTTTCATAGACGCAGTCACTGCTTCCAGAAAGTGGACCCACGGAAGGCACCCTCCGTGTTCGGAGCCAAGCATCCAGCAAGGGCAACAGAGCAGTGATGCTGATTGACTGTTGCAAGGAAAATTTACAAAGGCGCAGTCACTGCTTCCAGAACGTGGAAATTCAGAAGACACATTCCGTGTTCGAATGAAAGCAAGCAACCAGCAAGCGCAGCAGAGCAGCGACGCCGTTCGGTTGTTGCGGGGAAAATTTTCATCGGAGCATTCACTGCTTTCAGAAAGTGGACCATCGGGAGACACCATCTGTGTTCGAGTGAAGGCAAGCATCCAGCAAGGGCAGCAGAGCGGCGATGCTGATGGGCTGTTGCGGGGAAAGTATTCATCGGAACATTGACTGCTTTCAGAAAGTGGACCTTCGGGAGACACCGTCCCTGTTCGGGTGAAGGCAAGCATGCAGCAAGGGCATCAGAGCGGAGACGCTGATTGTCTGTTGCGGGAAAACTTTCAACGGCGCAGTCGCTGTGACCAGAAAGTAGTTTGTGGAGCAGCTATTGTAAAAGAAAAGTTAACCCTGGAGCACAACTTCATTGTTTCCCTCCCTACCTTCAACTCTAATCAAAAAAGCATCATCACGGTGTGGACTGTAAGCAAGGGAAAGTCGCCAGGGAGCAGTCGGATGGCGGAGCAGCAGCAGCACTGTGAGTATAAGTCTAACTTCCGGGAAGAAAAACCTGAAAAGTGACACTGTGACCTGATTGCTAGAAAATCTGTGCTAAATTTGAAAAAGAAAACTGCCAAACTAAAAAGAAAACAAAGCTAATTAAATTAAATTAACTAAGGAGAGATTGCTGAGCCGGTGATGTGCTGTATGATGTGGGAGATGGTACATCCCATTGCGAACTGTAGTGACCACATCTGCTGGGTGAATTCCTTTTCTCGAACACGGAGGGTGTCTTCCGTAGGTCCACTTTCTGGAAGCAGTGACTGCGACTATGAAAATTAGCTTGCCCAACACTACTGATAATGATAGATTCTAGGTCCTCACCTGCCATAGTCTTCTGATCATCATTTTTGGCATTTTATTTGTGTCTCCCACTGTGAATTGGTTGCTCGAATAACTTCAGCTCAGAATCCGAGTTTGAGATGCTGTGGCACACCAGAGAGGGGGAGAGTTACCTGGACACTTTGTTTCGGAAGGCAGTCAAACCCGGTAGATTAGGTACTTCTAAACCGGTCATGGACAGAAGGGTGTGACTGCAAGTAAGGCAGGTCGGGGGATCCTGAATTTTGTCTGCCCAGTGCCAGGGTGAGGGATTTCTCCGACCGGCTTGAAAGCATATTGGACGAGGAGGATCCATTTGTTGTGGACCACGTTGGGGCAAATGACATAGGCAAGACTAGGAAAGCGGACCTGTTTGGGGACTATCAAAAACTAGCAACTAAATTAAAGAGCCGGTTCTTAAGGGTTATAATATCGGGATTAATATCCGTGCCACGTGAAAATTCGCATGGGGCTGAGAACATTCGGGAAGTGATCACGTGGTTAAAGGAATGGTGCGGGAAAGAGGAATTCCATTTCATGGGGTATTGGAACAGCAGGGATCTGTACCGCTGCGTTGGTCTTCACCTGAACCGATCTGAGACCAGTGTTCCAGCGAAAAAGATAGGGTGGTCACACGGACTTTAAACTAGCAAGTTGGGGGAAGGGAAGAGTAAAACTATGGGAAACATAACGGTTAATAGAAAGCAAAGCAGCAGGTTAGCATGTGTAGAGAAGGTTCCACCGACAACAAAAATGTGGACAAAAGTTAAAAGGAAGAAGAACTCAGAAGATGTTATTAATGGAGGTGTTAGGATTCAAAAAGAAGGTAAAAAAAAACTAGCACAAGGGTATTTATCTGAATGCTCGTAGCATTCAAAACAAGGTCAATGAGTTGATGGCGCAATTCATCGCGAATGAGTATGATTTGGTGGCTATTACAGAGACATGGTTGCAGGGTGGTCATGACTGGGAGTTAAATATCTAGGGGTATCAGATTGCTCTGAAGAACAGACAGGAAGGTAAGAGAGGTGGTGTAGCTCTGATATTTAAGAACGACATCAGGTCAGTACTGAAAAATGATATTGGTTCTATGGAAAAAGGTTTTAACCCATTTTGGTGTAAATTAGAAATAGTAAGGCAAAAAAGTCACTGATAGACGTAGTCTATAGGCCATGAAATAATGCCATCATGGTGGGGCGATAAATAAACAATGAAATAACTGATGCATGTAAAACTGGCACAGCAATTATTATGGGGGATTTTAATCTACATATCAATTGGTCAAACCAGGTCGGTCAACGCAGCTTTGGGGAGAAGCTCATAGAGTGAATCCGCGATAGCTTCCATGAACAGTATGTAATGGAACCTACGATGGAGCAAGCTATGCTAGACCTCGTCATGTGCAATGACAGAGGCATAATTAATGATCTTACAGTTAGGGATCCTTTTCAAAGAAGCGATCACAGCATGGTTGATTTTAAAATACAGATGGAGCGTGAGAAGGTAAAATCCAATAACAGTGTCTTGTGCTTGAGCAAAGGAGACTACAATAGGATGAGGGAAGGGCTGGCTCAGGTAGACTGGGATCAAAAGTATTATGGTGGGACAATTGAGGAACAGTGGAGGACTTTCAAAGCGATTTTTCACAATTCTCAACAAAAGTATGTACGAGTGATAAGGAAGGACTGTAGAAAAATGGATAATTAGCCATGGATATCTCAGGAAATAAAGCAGGATATCAAAATGAAAGAAAATGCATACAGATTGGGAACGATTAGTGGGAAACTCGAGGATTGGGTCATCTTTAATGGTCAACAGAAAGCCAGGCAAAATGTTGTAAAGAAAAGTAAAATAGATTATGAAAGTAAACTAGCTCAGAATATATAAAAAAACAGGTAGCAAAAGTTTCTACAAACATATGAAAGGAAAAATGGTGTCTCAAGTAAACATTGGTCATTTAGAGGATGAGAAGGGGGATGCAAATATCTGGAAATGGAGAAAATGGCTGAGGCATTGACCAGGTATTTTGTGCCGGTCTTCACAGTTGAAGGCACACACAACATTCCAAAAATTGATGACAAGAAGGTTATGGTAGGGGAGGACCTAGAAACTATCATTATCACGAAAGACATCATGTTGAGCAAGCTAATGGGGCAAAAGGTACACACGTCTCCTGACCCTGATAGAATGCATCCCAGGGCAATAAAAGTGATGGCGGGAGAAATAGCAAATGCACAAGTGCATAATTCGCAGGACTCGGGTGGTTCCCGCAGATTGGAAAACAGCAAATGTGGTGCCACTGTTTAAAATGAGGTGGACAAAAGGCGGGTAACTGTAGGCCAGTTCGCTTAACTTCTTGAATTTATCATCTCGTAAAAAAATAACGAGTCATCTGGATATAAATTGTCCCATTGGAAAGACGCAGTATGGGTTCATGAAGGGCAGGTCATGTTTGACTAATTTGGTGGAATTATTTGAGAGCATTACATGCGCGGTGGACAATGGGGAACCGGTGGATGTGGTGTATGTGGATTTCCAGAAGGCTTTTAACAAGGTGGTGCACTAAAAGGCTGCTGCATAAGATAAAGGTGCACGGTGTCACAGGTAATGTATAAGCATGGATAGGGAATTGGTTAACTAACAGAAAGCAAAACGTGGGTGTAAATGGGTGTTTTTCTGATTGTCGATCAGTGACTAGTGGATTAGTGTCGGGACCGCAATTGTTTACGATTTATACAGATAATCTGGATTTGGTGACCAAGTGTGGTTTGTCAAAATTCGCAGGTGACACTGAGATGAGTGGAAGAGCAATGTGAACAGAGGACGCTGGAAGTCGGCAAAGGGATATAGACAGTCGAAGTGAGCGGGCAAGGATCTGGCAGAAGGAGCACAATGTTGGCAAATGTGAGGTCATCCATTTTCGTGGGAATAACAGCAAAATCGACTGTTATTGAATTGTAAAACATTTCAGCATGCTGCTGTGCAGAGCGACCTGTGTGCCCTTGTGCATGAATCACAACGTCGGTTTGAAGGTGCAGCAGATAATTAAGAAGGAACTTTGTCCTTCATCGCAAGAGGGATGGAGTTTAAAAACAGCAAGGTTATGTTGCAGCTGTATAAAGTGCTGGTGAGGCCACAGCTAAAGTGCTGTGTACAGGTTTAGTCTCCTTACTTGAGAAAGGAGATACTGACACTGAAGGGGATACAGAGGAGATTCACTCGGTTGATTCCGGAGTTGAGAGGGTTGGCTGATGAGGAGAGACTGGGGCTATACACATTGGAATTCAGAAGAATGAGGGGAGATCTTATAGAAACATTTAAGTTTATGAAAGGAATAGATGACATAGAAGCAGGGAATTTTTTTCAGTGGCAGTTTAATCTCGAACTCAGGGGCATGGCCTCAAAATAAGGGAGAGAAGATTTGTGACTGAGTTGAGGAACTTCTTCACGATATATATATATATATATATAGTATATATCTATATTGAACATTAAATGAATGAAGGGCTTTGTTTAGCGGGCGCGTAAGTGGATCTGTGTTCACGAAAAGATCAGGCATGATCTTATTGAATGGCGGAGCAGGATCGAGGGGCCAGATGGCCTACTCCTGCTCGTAGTTCTTATGCTGTCGTGTTCTTATGTGGTCACACTTCGCACAAAAGTAAATGGTTGAAATTGTGGGAGTGCCATACTCACATTTCCAGGACAAATGTGCTGTAGTTATACAGTGTATCCGTAAGAGGCAAACATCTTCTGCTTTTTAAGCAATGAACAACTCTCCAATTAAAGGTTAGTTGTTTGCATATTTAGTGATCATTGCGTAGTGTTCAGTTCCATTCACATCTTCTCTGACCCAGGAACTGCATACATCCAACAAGCTTTAACAAGGTTCATTCTTGTCTAACTAAGCACAAACATTATTCTACTCACACTGCATTCAGGCAAGGCCCATACTCGTTAAGAAGAAATCTAACACTGACTTGAAACGGCATTGATATCGATTAGGGATCTGCTATGAACATCATGGATATTCCGACTGACCAGAAATTGCAAAGTCTAAAATGCCCATATATTTGCTTACATAACTGGATCTGGAACCACTGAGGCCAGCCTCTCATCGACTTACTCACCAAACCCCGCTCCACCATCATCATGATTCACATTTGGACTGAGTTGGAATGCACTCCATTTGTCCCCTTCAATAGAGATATAGGCTGGACCGTGAAGAACCATTCGAATACCCCGAAAATATCCGAGCAAATTAAGTTCCACGCTCGATTTCCAATCCACCATATGAACAATAATCTTTCAACCTGCCGAGCATTACAAGCAGCGAGTGCCACCTATGGCATCAAATCGCAGTTGTCCTTAGCAAGCATCTTACAAACCTAAGAGATCAGTTACGAGGAGGGCACTGAAGCGGCTGCAGGTGGGACACGAACGAGGCACTTCCATCGAAACTCCAGACACAATTCTCACTTGGAACTATATCGCACGACCATCACTATCGCTGCAGCAGGATTTGGAGGGAGGCTTACCTCCAGCTTCAAAAATGAATTTGGGATGGTCGATACATGCTAAACGTTTAATCTCTCACAAAATAAAGGAAAGACATGAGAGCTGAATTGTAGCCATGTTGCAGGCAGACATTGCAGCCAGATTGTGGCCAGCAATATTCAACAAGCAGCAGCTGGAATAAGGATGCACCAATTAGGGGTCCGACACAAAGACAGCAGAATTTGATAAGAGATGCACAGGTAGGTAAGGCAATGCAGAACGCGAAAGAAAGATCAAACGTCAGTGCTAGAGGCAGCTGGAGACAAGACTAACAAAGATATAATCAAACCCAAAAGTACAATAGAGAAGTTCTGAAAAACGGAGTAAAATTTCTCATGGCAGAGAAAGCTGAGAAGGGAAATCAAGTGAGCTAAAACAAAACGACTGAAAAAGGGGAGAGACTAACAGCAGTAGAGACCGAATGACAGATTAACCACAAAAAATAAAAGTGAATGGAGTGGTAACACCATACATTCAGAGAGAGTGAGGGAGAGGGGCGGGGGGGGGGGCGGGGGGTGAGGGAGGGGGGAGAGAGAGAGAGAGAGATGAGAGAGAGGGATGGGGTCTGCCGAGTTTTGGCGAGATGGGGTAAAGGATGATTGACCTAAAGAAAGATCGGAATATATAGAGAATATATCAGGTAATGGAAGAGAGACTGAGAAATCGGGATTCCAGAATAAATACATAGACATGGACGGTGTAGCAGCAAAAGATAAAATAAATGTAAGGATGTTTATAATAATAGATGGTGAAATACGGCCGAGGAGGAAAATAAACATATGAACTGAGTGAATGGGATGAAGCTTGTGTAGAATGTGCACAAAAACGCATTCAAATGTGTAAGATTAGTGTGGAAACAGAGGCAAGAAACTGCTATCTGCAGAGCCTGTCTGTCTGTGCCACTGGGTCGCCCGACAGAGAGTGTCGGGATAAGAATCCAGAAAGCAACAGAACCTCCTCCAACATAAGCACAACACGTAATCTTTGAACTTCTTGTGGAAATCTGACCCAGCTTTACGAGATCCGTGGGCGTCATCACAAGCAAGGAAAGGGAGTGAGAGAATGAGGGAAATAGCGCGCATTTGGGGGAATATTCCAATGTAAGAATTGAGACTGTGCGAAAGCAAACCTCTGACAGTGGTTGATAGAAGCAATGTGTCTCCAGAGGTCTGGGAATACTTATGCTTACTTTGTGGAATAGATTATTGGTGTGAACATATTAGCAGCGTCCCTGCTCTGCAGTTATTTTTTCACGTGGGCACAGGAATATTATTTGCAGGGACATTCTCCCCCACGCGCTCCATATGTTTTGAAAATATCCGATTCTTTCATAAGACATGATTCCTGCATTTGGCCTTTCTTCACAGTCCAAAATTAACCTTGGATGGGTGGTGGTGAACCGCCTCTTGAAGCTCATGAAAGTCCATGAAGTCCATGAAATTCAGGTAAATCAAACCTGCAATGTGGAATAAAAGTGCAGAAAGTTTCACGCACAGGCAGTGAAGAGCCTGCGAGATGCATTCCAATCAAGGTGATGAGTGTCTTGCAGGTTGGCAAGTAAGTGGTGCTACTCCCATGATTCTTTTGTTCATCCCTGCCAAGGTTGTTCAAATTTGAGTTTGGAAACAGATGTGCCTAGCGCATGGACGAGCGCCTGTGGTAGGTCTTGTGGATGGATAACACTACCCCCATCGTTGTGCTGAACGCTCTTGGACTGAAAATTCCAATTTGTTCATGGCATACTGCTAAAGCTCACTGTTTTCCGCTCGAATTTGCTACGCTTCTTGTGTATGCTTGTGTTATTCTTTGGAAGGCAAATGAACAATCTGTTAGTAGTACAGATTTATTGCTGGTATTTGCTGTACTAACTTTGGGAATACAGGTGACAGAGTCAGAGAGTCATAGAAGTTTACAACCTGGAAACAAGTCGTCGGCCCAACTTGTCCATGTCGCCCTTTTTAACCACTATTTAGTCCCAATTACCGGCATTTGGAACATGTCCCTCTATACCTATGTTACTCATGTAAGCGTCCAAATGCTTTCTAAAAGACAAACTTTTACCCGCTTCTACTACAACCTCTGACAGCTTGTTCTCGACACTCAGCGCCATCTGTGTGAAAAACAGTTCTCTCTCTGGACTCTTTTGTATCTCTCTCGAATCATCTTAAACCTCTGCCCTCGAGAGTCATGGAGGTTTAATGCATGGAAACAGGCCCTTCGGCCCAACTTGTCCTGGCCGCCCTTTTTTTAACCCCTAAGCTAACCCCAATTGCTCCCATTTGGGCCATGTTTCTCATGTAACTGTCTAAATGTGTTTTAAAAGCCAAAATTGTACCCGCCTCTACAACGACCTCTGGCAGCTGGTTCCAGACACTCACCACCCTCTGTGGGAAACAAAAATCCCCTCTGGACAGTTTTATATCTCTCCCCTCTCACCTTAAACCTGTGCCCTCTAGTTTTAGACTCCCCTACCTTTGGGAAAAGATATTGACTATCTCGGTGATCTGTGCCCCTCATTATTTTATAGGCCGCTACAAAATCACCCCTCAGCCTCCTACGCTCGAGAGAAAAAAGTACCAGTCTATCCAGCCTCTCCTTATAACTCAAACCATCAAGTCCCAGTAGCATCCTAGTAAATCTTTTGAAAAACAACTCCCTACAATGACCCTCTGGCTTCTGCCAAGAAGCAAATTTTGTATCCATTTAGATACCTCACCGTGGATCCCGTGAGATTTAACCTTTACAACAACCTACCATGTGGTACTTTGTCAAAAACCTTGCTAAAGTCCATGTAGACAACATCAACTGCACTGCCCTCATCTACCTTCTTGGTTACACCTTCAAAAAACTCAATCAAATTTGTGAGACATGATTTTCCACTCAGAAAGCCATGCTGACTGTTCCTAATATGTCCTTGCGTCTCTAAATGCCTGTAGATCCTGTCTCTTAAAATACCTTCCAACAACTTCCCCATCACAGATGTGAGGCTCACTGGCCTGTAGTTCCCAGGCTTTTCCCTGCAGCCCTTGTTAAACAAAGGCACAACATTTGCCCCTCTCCAATCTTCAGGCACCTCACCGGGACTATCGATGATTCAAATATCTCGGCTCGGGGACCCGCAATTTTCTCCCCAGCCTCCCACAATTTCCTTCATCAGCTCCTCCCACACTTCATCAGCTCCCGGGGATTTATCTCCCTTGATGCGCTTTAGGACTTCCAGCATCTTTTTCTCTGTAATATGTACACTCCTCAAGACATCACTATTTATTTCCCCAAGTTCCCTAACAGCAACCCGTCCCAACTCGTGTATTCAATGTTCTGACCAATGAAACCATGCATACCGAATGCCTTCTTCACCACTGTAGCCACCTGTGATTCCACTTTCAAGGAGCTATGAAACTGTACCCCTCGATCTCTTGTTCTATAACTCTCTCCAACTCTCCAACATAATAGCCTGTGGAATGAACGGGAAAGTAAGATATTGAAGACGAGATTAAGAATGAGGTCTGGGTGTATAGGACAAAATTTTAACATTTGCCATCGTCACAAGACATGGAAATATTGCAAACTATTAGAAGGATGTTGGAGAATTCAAATGGAAAGATAATTGTTGGGAATGGGTGAATATTTGACAAGGATAATTTGACAAGAATGTGATGTCCAAAGATGTGCGGGTTAGGTTGATTGGCCATGTTAAAAAATTGCACTTTAGAGTCCTGGGATGTGTAGGTCAGAGGGATTAGCGGGTAAAATATGTGGGGGTAGGCCCTGGGTGGGATTGTGGTCGCTGCAGACTCGATGGGCCGAATGGCCTCCTTCTGCACTGTAGGGTTTCTATGATTTCTATGATGATTTCTAAGGAATTTCCTGCAGAACAGTGGGAAATGATTCATTGTGCTGTTATGAACGCAGAGAGACGAAACATGTTACAGGTTAAAATACTGCAGGAGGTGACGGAGCAAAAATAAACTGGGGATGTACACAGAATATTAACCTGAGGTTTATGAGCGAAAGGTATGTCACAAAGTAGCCTCACGGGTTGATATAACACATGGTTTGTGTGTCAACCAGTTGATATGACACACCTGGGCTTTATAAAGAGCGACATGGAGTATAAAAGCAAGGACACGCTAATTCCTGGCCTGTAACACTATGTCACACTATTTTGAGTTAAGCTCGAATATTAAACTGTGCTGTCCATCAGACCTCTCACAAATGTGATGTTATTAGGATGTAAACCATACACATTCACGAGGATGGATCCAGACAGGAAGAATTTCAGTAACAACTGGAACTGTTCCACTGACAGAAAAAGATGCAGAGAGGACATGTCGAGAGGAATATGGAAAATCATCATTGTCTGTAAATAGCAGAGAGGGGGCAACTGTAACTGTTAACATTGGTTGAATGATAATAGAATCATTCAATCTGTATCGTGCAGTATGAAGCCACTCCGCCCATCGAGTCTGTACCTACTCTCTGACAGAAAATTTTACCCACGTCCTATCACCGTAACCCCACATAATTACCCCATTAATCCCCCTAATGTGCATATGGTGGGATGTTAAGGGCCAATGCACCTAACCTGGGCATCTTTGGATTCTGAGAGGAAACCGACACAGAAACGGCGAGAACGTTCAGTGTCAACATCATCACTCATGGTTGGAATTCAGAACATGGCAGCACAAATGTATAACAACTAGTGAAAGGAGCGATAACATTATGTGAAAAATGTGATCACATTTATTCAAAAGGAATTGGAAAGGAATTGGAGTATGCAAAAGATCTGCTTAATTTTTCAAATCTTTGTTGTTATTAGTTTACATTCCCAGTATTGTGCATTGTTATTTTAATCAATTTACTTGAACCGCTGCAATCCATGTGATGTAGGTATATCCACAGTGCTGTTAGGGAGGGAATTCCAGGCTTCAGACCCATCGACAGTAAAGGTGACATATTTCCAAGTCAGAACGATGATTGATGGAGAGGGCGAAGTGCAACGTCCAGCTAGAGGTGTTCCCATGTGACTGCTGCTTTGTCCTTCTAGATTGTAGTGGTCATGAATTTGGTAGGTGCTGCCCCTGGAGCCTCGGTGTGTTCCGGCAGTCTGACTCCTTAGTATTTATCACGGCTTTCACTGTTCTTCGGTACTGGAGAGAGCGAATGTCTGCGAGGGAGAACCAATGACACTGGCTACTTGTCCTGGATGGTGTCAAACTTCTTGAGTGTTATTGGAGTTGTGCCCATCTAGGCAATTGGAGAGTATTCTATCACACTCCTAAATTGTGCATTGTTGATTGTAGACAGAGTTGGGGATCAGGAGGTTTGTACTTTGCAGCAGGACCATTGTTTTGTCCTCAGAACCATTCTATTTATATGATTCCCATATTTGATTAACATTTTTCCCATGACTTCAAACATACTGTTACGAACCGGCTGATATTCAATGCGAGCACATCTCAAAATGTTTATTATATTTAATTGTAACACATATGGAAGCACATCAACTCGGTGAAGACAAGTGATCAGATATGTTTTAAATGATGCAAATAACCCAACGATTATAGAATTTTGAAACAAACACCAAGAACGACAACAGTAAAGAAGAATATTTACAATTAACAGTAGCTAACATTGACAATTGTCAATAAAGAGTGGCAAAGTGACAGAATAGTTAACATTGATACGTCGCAGTGCAAGGGCCAGGTTTAAATTCAGGTCTCGGTGGACTACCTGTTTGGAGTTTACACCTTATCGCCGTGTCTGCATGGGTTTCCTCTTCACAACTTCAAGATGCAGGAGTTACGTGCATAGACCAAGGTAATTCTTGACTCAGTGTCGCGGGAGTTAATGAGGTAAATAAGTTATGGGTATAGAGCCTGGGTGGGATTTTCGTTAGGGCCCTTTGAGCCTGTTCCGCCATTTATTTTTATCATAGCTGATCATCAAATTCAATATACTGATCCCCCCTTTCCCATATATGCCTTGATCCCTTTAGCCGCAAGAGGTGAAATCTACTTTTTTCTTGACATCGTACAACGTTTTGATTTCAACTACTTTCTGTGCTACTGACTTACAGACATTCACCATCACCTGGGTGAAGAAATTTCTCCTTACCTCAGCCCTACAAAAATACTCCTTAACCTCAATCAATTATTCATGGTTCTGGACGGCCCCACCATCGGCAAAATTGTTTCTGAATCGAACTGGTCTAACCCTGTCAGAATTTTATAAGTTTCGGTGAGGTCCCCTCTCTAGACTCCCCTTATATGTGAGACCTGACACCTCAGGAATCAGCCTGATACACCTTCGCTGTGCTCCCTCAATAGCAAGAATATCCTTCCTCAGAAAAATACACCAAACCTGCACATAGTACTCCAGTTGTGGCCTCCTCAAAGCCCTGTGCAATTGAAGCATCTGTGGCTTCTCTGCATGCTCCTCACCACTCACGCTTCCACCCAACTTTGCATCAACTACAAATTTGGAGATAATACCTTCAGTTTCATCTTCCACCTTCCAATCGATAAAACGTC
Source organism: Mustelus asterias (assembly GCF_964213995.1). Lineage (NCBI taxonomy): Eukaryota > Metazoa > Chordata > Chondrichthyes > Carcharhiniformes > Triakidae > Mustelus > Mustelus asterias. The sequence continues at coordinate 420,432 of NW_027590103.1, forward strand.
CCATTGCTGCCAACATTTTTTTTCATATCTGCTCACCAGCTTTCTATCCATCTGAGGACACGACCCGCAATTCCATGTGTTTTGACTTTACATGGTAGCCTGCTATGTCAGATCTTGTCTAAAGCCTTCTGTAAGTCTGAGTAAGCCACAGCCTCCAGCCTCCCATCCATTGACTCTGTCTGCCTCAGCAAAGCAGCCAGCATAATTGAGGACCCCACGCACCCCAGACATTCTCTCTTCCACCTTCGTCTTCAGGAAAAAGGATACAAAAATGTGAGGTCACGTACCAACCAATTCAAGAACAGCTTCTTCCCTTCTGCTGTCAGACTTTTGAATGGACTTGCCTTGCATTAAGTTGATCTGTCTCTACAGCCTGGCTATGACTATAACAGTACATTCTGCACTCTCTCGTTTCCTCTCTATGAACGGTATTTTATGCCTGTATAGCGTGCAAGAAACAATACTTTTCACTTTACGTTAATACATGTGGCAATAATAAATCAAATAAAAATCAAAACCTCCTTGGTCAACTCCACTAGTTACGTTCTCAAATAATTCCAACAGATTCGTCAAACATATTAGTGTATGCTGACTTTGTCTGATTATGCCATTATAAAAACAACGTTAACAGTTAACAGTCAAGAACATTTATAATTAACAATAAAGAACGAAACTTACCTTTAACAGCAGAGAATAGCATTTGCAATTAAGTACAATAATGTTTATCCAGAGAGTATATTAAAATATTGCACACCTTTTGCGATCTGAATCTACTTGCTATGTGAAACGCCGAGGATGCACGTATCCAAACCACCGTCATATATGTTTCAACAAATGCAATTAATTCTTATAAGAAAGTCTCTGTCGAGCTCTTTGGAAGCGTCTGTTAACTTAGTATATGACCGATGGGGTTTGACCGAGACATATTTTCTTCTGTTTGCTTTGCTCTGAATCATCCTGACATTTATAGTCCATTGTCGTTGTAATACAAGACTGCATATTATGTGCTTTCCTAATCAGTTGTTGTATGTGCAAATTACCTTTAACTGATTAATGTGTAAGGACATCCAGATCCGTCTGTATCTCCGACGTCCATAATCTCTCTCAATTTCATTCATAAATGATGTATTTCTGTTTAAAATGCAGTGACAAAAGCCCCAATAATTCCCCAAGGATAACACTCCAACGTGTTCGGGGGAATCCCCTGGGAAAGCTACCACTGAGCTCTTGGCTTTTTGAAGAAACTAGCTGAACACTGCGGATTTGTGTCATCACTTAATTAAATGTTGGGGGACCAATTGGCATCCGGCATAGAAGACTTAACAATCGACAAAATGCTGTTGGAAGAATCCAATGATGACTTCAAGTCGTCTTGTCAGTAGAGAGCGCAGGAAAAGGTGTTGAGGAGCTACAAGCGGCATGACATTGCGAAGTATTCCAACTAGGGAGGGGCCCATCATGCAACCAGTCCTTGATACAGAGTGGTTGTGTCAATCAGGTGTTAAAGGGCCTCGTTCGATATACAAACCGTAATATCATCACCAGACAGTGAAGGAACGGCCGTGCAGACTCCCGCATCATTAAAGAACGTTTTCCAGATAAGTATAGTTGCCTGATGATAGATCATTGTAAGCACTGTCAAAGCACTGTCAGAACAATTATTCAGGAATCGGCAAATGCATGCTGTCGAGGGAGAAAGACTAGGTTAATACCTCACTTTGCAATACAGATATCCCCTCTACAATAAAAAGAGGGACACTACAACTGAATTGCATTCTAACAAATAATGTTGCTCTGATAATAGCGGAAATAGTAGGAAATGGCCATTCCATGAAGATGGAGGTGGACACGGGAGCCACAGTCTCCGTTATCGGAAAACAGCCCTATAAACACCTTCAATCACGCATACAACTCCTGACGTTGGAAGATACGACGGTCAGACTAGCCACATACACGGGGAACCTTTACAAGTCAAAGGCACTGGACTGCCCTCGTGACTTTGAGGCAGCAATTAACTCGTCTCCCACTCATTGATGTACACGGACAAGGAACAAGCCTTATGGATTGGCACCATCAGCACTGACTAAACGGCTTCGAGATCTTCAGATTAGGCCTGGGGAGCCTGCAAGTTTATCAACAGATAAGCTGAAGTTTTCCACGAAGACTTGGGGAAAGTTGGAGGAGCCAAGGTCCAGATCTAAGTTAATTCTGATGTGACATCTGGGTACATCAGAGCCAGACCAGTCCCTTACTCCATCCTGGAGTCCGTGGAAATTGAATGAGGGCACATTGAAAACTTGGGTACGCTAAGGCATGTGCGATTTGCAGAATCGGCCGCGCCGTTAGTCCCTGTTATTACACATGGATAACACAGTTTGTCCTTGTGAGGACTATAAACTGACAGTCAACCAGATATTCAAACTCGATAGTTGCCATTGTCCACGATTGGAGATTTCTACGCTAAGTGAACAAGCGTCAAACCTTCCTCCAACTTGGTGATGAGTCCCACCTATATTCAACTTGAATGATTTGGATGTAAATATAGTAGGCATGGTTGGTAAGTTTGCAGATGACAACAGGATTGGTGGCATTGTGGACAGTGAAGAAAGTTATATCCGATTGCAACGGGATCTTGATCAATTGCGCCAGTGGGCTGACGAATGGCAGATGGAGTTTCATTCAGACAAATGCGAGGTGATGAATTTTGGTAGATTGAACCAGGGCAGGACTTACTCAGTTAATTGTTGGGCGTTGGGGAGTGTTACAGAACAAAAAGATCTAGGGGTACATGTTCATAGCTCCTTGAAAGTGGAGTCACAGGTGGACAGAGTTGTGAAGAAGGCATTCGACATGCTTGGTTTCGTTGGTCAAAACATTGATTACAGAAGTTGGGACGCCTTGTTGGAGTTGTACAAGACATTAGTAAGGCCACACTTGGTATACTGTGTGCAGGTCTGGTCACCCTATTATAGAAAGGATAATATTAAACTAGAAAGAGTGCAGAAAAGATTTACTAGAACGCGAATGGGACTTGATGGTTTGAGTTATAAGGAGAGGCTGGATAGACTGGGACTTTTTTCTCTGGTGCGTAGGAGCTGAGGGAAAACCTTATAGAGTTCTATAAAATAAAAAGGGGCATAGATGAGGTAGATAGTCAATATATTTTCCCAAAGGTAGGGGAGTCTAAAACTAGAGGGCATAGTTTTAAGGTGAGAGAGGAGAGGTACAAAAGTGCCCAGAGGGGCAATTTTTGCACACAGAGGGTGGTGAGTGTCTGGAACAAGCTGCCAGAGGTAATAGTAGGGGCGGGTACGATTTTGTCTTTTAAAAAGCATTTAGAAAGTTGCATGGTTAAGATGGGTAAAGAGGGATATGGGCCAAATGCGGGCAATTGGGATTTGCTTAGGGATTTAAACAAGAAGAGCGGCATGGACAAGCTGGGCTGAAGAGCTTGTTTCCATGCTGTAAACATCTATGACTCTATGACTCTAATTGGACAAGTCCTCCTGGAATATATGTGATAATCCGCACATGTAAGGGACCAAACGAGTATATCCATCTGTCATTTTGGGTCACCTCAGTGTGTGCCATGAGTCTCGTCAGCGTGTGCTATTTTCCGACGATTTATGGAGAAAATCTTTCAAGGGTTTCCAAAGTAGCGGTATACTTAAATGACGTCTTGCTCACGGGGTCTTCAGAACAGGATCGCCTGGCCAAAATAGATGCAGTTTAACAGAGATTTCCCAGAGCGGGAGTTCACTTGAAGACGGAGTCATGCGTTTTGCAATGGGACAAAGTAAGTTATTTAGGCTACCAAGTCGATGGCAAGTGGGTTCATCCAGTCGAGGATAAAATAAAAGCCATCAAGGAAGCACGGACTCCAACGACCACTACGGAGTGAAAATCCTTCCTGGGGTTAGCCACATATTATGGAAAATTTATCCCGAAGTTGATTTCCATGCTGACCCCCTTTCATACGCGACTACAAAAAAAAAACTTAAGGTGGTCCTGAGAAGCTTAGAATTTGAAGGTTTTTCTAAAGATAAACATCAGATACTGGCAATAACCTTCTGGCCCTTTTCCACATGAATAAATCATTTGTTTCAACTTGTGGTGTTTTCCTATATGGGATAGGTGCACTGCTCTCACATCGTTGGAAAGACAGAATGGAGATTCTCAGCGCATATGCCTCCAGGACCATTTGCGAGGCACATAAATTATATTCTCAAATTGAGAAGGAAAGTTTTACGGTTGGATTTGCCGTGAAGAAGTTTCATCATTGCGACTATAGTATGTGGATTTCCTATAGTTACCGACAATAAACACTTACTGGGCTTCTTCAAATTAGGAAAAAAAACAATTCCCACAATCGCCTCCGCTCAAGTACATCGCTGAGCCGTTGTATTGGTAGAAAAGAACAAAGAATAAAGAATAGTACAGCACAGGAAACAGGCCCTTTGGCCCTCCAAGCCTGTGCCGCTCCTTGGTCCAACTAGACCAATCGTTTGTATCCCTCCATTCCCAGGCTGCTCATGTGACTATCCAGGTAAGTCTTAAACGATGTCAGCGTGTCTGCCTCCACCACCCTACTTGGCAGCGCATTCCACGCCCCCACCACCTTCTGTGTAAAAAACATCCCTCTAATATCTGAGGGAAACTTCTCCTCTCTCATCTTGAGCCCGTGACTCCTCGTGATCGTCACTTCTGGTCTGGGAAAAAGCTTCCCACAGTTCACCCTATCTATCCCCTTCATAATCTTGTACACCTCTATTAGATCTCCCCTCATTCTCCGTCTTTCGAGGGAGAACAAGCCCAGTTTGCCCAATCTCTCTTCATCGCTAAGATCCTCCATACCAGGCAACATCCTGATAAACCTTTTCTGCACTCTCTCTAATGCCTCCACGTCCTTCTGGTAGTGTGGCGACCAGAACTGGACGCAGTACTCCAAATGTGGCCTAACCAGCGTTCTATGCAGCTGCATCATCAGACTCCAGCTTTTATACTCTATGCCCCGTCCTATAAAGGCAAGCATAGCATATGCCTTCTTCACTACCTTGATATAGCCAATAGATATATTCTGAAACTTACACCACCCTGGCACCCACGAAGCTACTGCAGATACATTGAGTCACCTCCCGTTCTCCACAAGCCTGGCCCCGTACCAGCATTGGGATAGGTTGTGATGACTCTGGGCCTTTTGGCGACCTTGCCAGTGTCAGTCAAGTAGCTTAAAGCATGGATCCCAAGCGTCTCAGCCTTGTCCAAAATAAGGGACATGAGCCAAAACGGTGAATTCCAAGGACGACATTCATTAGGAAAGACGAACTTCGTGCTGAGGATGGAATCGTTCTCTGCATTAGAGTAAGTCCAGAGTAACTCTTCCACCCCCAGAGCAAGGTCCAGTAAGAAAGCAAATACATAATGGCCACCTCGGAATATCAACAATGACGATGCTCGCCATTTTGTATGTTTGTTGGTCGGGTTGCGACTCTGATATCAGAGGCTTGGTGACGCGATGTGATCTGTCCCAGGAAAATATCCATGTTCAGCCTTCCGACACCCATGAGAGTCGCCTAACAGGACATGGGTCCGTGTAGAGATGGATGTTGTAGGTCCCTTTATACGTTATATTTTTCTCATCGCACGGAATACCGGAATTCTTGGTTTCCGATAATGACACAGCCTTTTTCTAGTGGTGATCTTCAGAAATTCTTGCGCTCTGATTGTTTGTGACAAGTCTAGACTTCATCTTATCACTCATCTCTAATGGTCTGTCAGAACGGGCAGTTCAAACCTTCAACGATGGTTTTAAGAAACAACCAGCAGCATTCATGGTGACCACACTGGTACGATTTATCTTTGATTACGGGACCACACTGCATACCACAACAAGTGTGGATCCAGCAGAAATGTCAATGGGACCATAGCTTTAGACCTGACTGAGGCTACTATTCCCAAAGATGGTCGAGAGGGTTGAGTCCCAATAGGAAATTCAAAAAATATATTTCCATTGTGCCAGGGCAGAAAAAAATAACTCTTTCAATGGGTGATTTGATTCATGTCGGGAGCTTAAGGGATCCTCACAGCTGGGTCCCGTTAGTGCGAGAACAGGACCAATACCTTGCAAGGTCAAAGTGCAGGGAAAACCTCAACTACCTATTGGACAGTCTGAGAACTCGGGAGTCTCTGCCTTCCCATCCACTGGCCATGGAGATAGCCTCTGCCAGTGCCCGGCCTCAGCTTGAAGCTGATCGGCATTGGCCCCTCCCGATATTGCAGTAACAATTTCTGAGACTAAATTGGAAACTGAGGAAGAACCTGCTTTGGTATATGTGCGCTGCTCCCTCCAAAACAGAATGCTCCCTTCTTTGGTTTACACCACCTGACCCAGCGCCGCCTTCAACAGAGCTCATGGCAGCATCAAGCGATGGGAAGGACCACCTCGGTGGGGGCGCTGGGACTGACACGGACCTCAGGGGGGAGGGGTGTTATAACGAACAGGTCAGCCACGAGGAACGTCAATAGATCTATCCTTGGATTCAGGGAGCCCAATGGGAAGCAGCCAGCGGGCGTTGTTAAACCTGCATATTTACCTGGACCAGAGCTATAGATCCCGAGGTGAGGACTATCTTGTTTTAGTCCACAGGAGCGGCCTTTTTCTTTGATGTACAATAAGGGGGCTGGCGATGGGAAACTGTCGTGCGACTGAATTATTACAGCAAAATAACCATCTGGTTTTGGCCTTGTTCCAATTCATTCAGTGTCATCACCCACGGTAAGTATTCCTGGTGTTCTCTAACTGGTGCCGTTTACATTTTTCGGAAGACTTCCTTCTTTTTATAATCCAATCAAAGTGAAATAAAGGTCAACATTTGCCGACCCTATAACTTGTTGAACTAGCATGCTAGGTTAATGTGATGCATGCATGAGTACCCTAAATCACTCTGTGCTGCAGGTTTCTGACGACTTTTGCATTTTAATAATATTCAGCGGCGCGATTCTTCCTACCAAAATGTATAACATCAGATTTTCCAAATGATATTCAAATTGCCAACATTTTATCGACACAGTCAGCCTATCTATATCCCCCTGTAAGGTTTTTGTGCCATTCTCACCACTTGGCTTCACAGCTATGTTGCAGTGAGAGGCCAGAACAGATAAGAGATGAAGGGAATCAGACCCATAGACGAATTTTAAAGACGCAAAGAATGGAGGTAAACTGAAGACAAGGGAAGATAGTGTTGGTTTCATGTGGAAATATGAAAACATAGAAAAAAATAGAGCACAGAATGAGACCATTGGGGCCACTTTTCCTTGCCAAAACGAGGTAAAATAGTCCCTTATGTCCCAAAATCCTGTAACGGATTCATAGCTCTGATCCTTCCAGCCAATTGAGATGCGAATCCAGGTACTTTTTAAAGCAGTTAAGGGCTGCTGGCTCCACCACCAACTCAGGCAGCGATTTACAGGCATCCACGATTCTTTGCACCAAACTTTCATTCCGCATGTCACCGCTGCACGTTCCACTGCTTATCTTGAGTCTATGTCTCCTGGTTCTAGAATTCTCTACCAAGTGAAAAAAAAAATCCTGACCACTCTATATCTTTCCCTCATAACTTCGACACATCATTTAAGTCACTCCTCAACTCTTGTTCCAAGGAAGACACCTCAGCACATCAAATCTCTCCTCATTGCTTCACTATTTTATGCCTGGCAACATTCCTGTAAACTTCATCTGCATTCACTTTACAGCAATTCCGTTCTTGCTGTAATGTAGTGACCATAACAGCACACAACACTCCAGTTGTGGCCTCAGCAGTGCTTTATGTAATTCCAACATTTTATCCTTATTTTGTATTCGATGCCTCTGCCAAGGAGAACATTTCATAGGCGTTCTTTAGAACCTTGTCTGTTGAACTGCTGCACTTAGGGACCTGTGCACTTCAACGACAATATCACTCTCTTCATTTACCCTTCTTAGTGTAATGCCACTTATTGTGCATTCCGTATAATTGATTTTGACCTCCCTAAATGCGTGACCTCAAACGTCTGTGTTAAAATCCAGCTGCCACTTTATCGCCCACTCCACCAAACCATGGGAAGCTTTGGGAGAATATAGCGATCATCTAAAATACCCACTACACAGCCAATCTTAATGGGTTTTTTCTAAATTCCCAATTCGCGAAATGGGAAGAGGACAAGGGAACCAAATAATCCAGCAGGCAAGGACTGAGAGGCACCAGAGAAAGAGAAAGTGGGAAAATGAAACAAATTGAGATGAGGAAACTTAATAACGACAGTCAAAGGGAAATTGTCAGCGACGAGATAATGCGAAGGCTTGGAAAAACAGTGGCCAGTTTTCACATAAAAAAATTCTGTTGATCGGCTGGGCATTGAAATGGCCAACATTGCACAGATAACAGAGTAAGCATTCACCCTGATCCCCAACGGTTAATCTATTTTGCTGCAATCCCTAATGAGTTCTATAGTGAGAGAACACCTGCTGTCGGCAGGTTGTTTGTTACACAGCCTGTAAGTAATGTCATTGGGTATGTGTATATTTAACGTCACTAAGCAGCTACTTCAATATAAATAAATACTCATTTATTTTTACTCTCTCAGAGTCCACTGATTAAAGTTGTTCTCCAAAACCAGCGCGGTTCCTTAATCACAGAAAATGCGCTGGTCAGCAATTCCAGAGACAGCAGCTGTGTACTATCCTATACTGGCAGCAGTCGGAGGACCTGGCAAGTTACTTTGATGTATTGAACTTTTGAACTTGTTTCTGCTTTATCCTCTGCACTGGTTAAATGAATTATATTGGCTTCCAATTTTGAGTGAAGCGTGCGTTGTTCTTTACCCATGTTCAACTGAATATAGAGACAATACATATCTCTTTAACCTGTGCTTAATGCTCCCTCCACCCACATTGTCTGTATCTTTAAGACCTGGCTGGTTGTAGGGATTCGCATTCTAATCAGTATTCTGTAACTTGATTTTGTGTCTCTGTGCACTGTTTGAGAGCACATTTCCACTCCATCTGACGAAGGAGCAGCGCTCCGAAAGCTAATTGTATTTGCAAACAAATAAACCTGTTGGACTTTTACCTGGTGTTGTGAGACTTCCAACTGAATATCAGGATAACTATCTGCTCTCGACTTTAATCCAATCCTGTAGATTATTACTGCGTTATCGTTTTGATTTTGCTTCCGTCCTTTACACTTACACATTTTGATATTGAAGTTTTCTTCTGATTATTCTAATTATTTATATTTTCTGAAGCACCCTTTCCTCCTCACTTGAGAGTTGTCTGTCTCACGCCAACTTCATGTTGATGATGTACTGTCTTTATAATGTAGTGTCGGGTTTACGTTCTGTTCTTTTTACCTCAGTCGCGTATCTGTTCTCCTGAGCCCTTTATCCTGGTTGTTGCCTTCTTCCCTTCTGCTATTAAGAGTCCATAGGACTCTTAAATCGGCCTCGCAGGTGGAGGATGCGGTCAAGAAGGCGTACGGCGTACTAGCCTTCATTAATCGAGGGATTGAGTTTAGGAGTCGGGAGATAATGCTGCAGCTTTATAGGACCCTGGTTAGACCCCACTTGGAGTACTGCGCGCAGTTCTGGTCACCTCATTACAGGAAAGATGTTGAAGCCATTGAAAGGGTGCAGAGGAGATTTAGAAGGATGTTGCCTGGATTGGAGGGCATGCCTTATGAGGATAGGTTGAGGGAGCTTGGTCTCTTCTCCCTGGAGAGACGAAGGATGAGAGGTGACCTGATAGAGGTTTACAAGATGTTGAGAGTTCTGGATAGGGTAGACTCTCAGAGGCTATTTCCAAGGGCTGAAATGGTTGCTACGAGAGGACACAGGTTTAAGCTGCTGGGGGGTAGGTACAGAGGAGATGTCAGGGGTAAGTTTTTCACTCAGAGGGTGGTGGGTGAGTGGAATCGGCTGACGTCGGTGGTGGAGGAGGCAAACTCGTTGGGGTCTTTTAAGAGACTTCTGGATGAGTACATGGGATTTAATGGGATTGAGGGCTATAGATAGGCCTAGAGGTAGGGATATGATCAGCGCAACTTGTGGGCCGAAGGGCCTGTTTGTGCTGTGGCTTTCTATGTTCTATGTTCTATTATCAATATTGTTTGGTTCTCCGCTCATCATTGGTATTGTCTGCTTCCTCAGCCCGTTAATCCTGGACATCCCCGCTCCGCCCCCCCCCCCCCCCCCCGCTTCGACTCGGCTTTGTGCTCAGTTTTAACACAATCATTTTAAGTAGCTAACGATTGCTATCTAAAAGCTAATGAACACCGCATTACTGTTGCAGTATTATACACCACAATTATCCCATATTCCTTGCACTGGATATTCAGAGAGGAATGCAGAAGCCTGGGACTGGGGTTTCAGTGTGTTTAACTTCAAATGGCCATGTTTCCAGCAGATCATCTATTTTTATTTTTGGCCAGCTATTGGACTGTTCTTCCAGCATAATCAACGGCAGGTTATATTACTTGTTTTTTCCATTCTATTCCACACAGTGAACATCGTAACAATTGTAATTCTGTATTCCAAAAATTGTGGCCTGAGCAAATGCATCGCCCGTTACCTGGTGGCTATGGCGACAGCGGATCTCGTGGTTATTGTCTGTAATGTTATCTTACATCGCATTGCTGCAATTTATTGTCAAGACACGTTCCTGTTCTACACTCCCGTATGCAGATTCATTCTCTACATGTCTCCGGCTGCCATTGACATTTCTGTTTGGTTGACGGTCAGTTTTACCTTTGATCGCCTTGTGGCAATTTGCTGTCAGAAACTGAAAACAAAATACTGCACCGACAAAACTGCTGCTGTGGTTATCAGTATAGTGAGCTCGCTGTTCTGTTTAAAGAACATTCCCTGGCCATTCGCCTATAACAGCTATGGAGATTTGGGTTGCTTGCTATCAACAAATTTTTACATTTCACCTACTTGGATTGCATTTTCCTGGATTGAGCAGCTGCTAACCCCAGTGATTCCATTCTTTCTGATTTTATTCTTTAACATAGTCACGGTCAGATGCATTTTAAGAGCCAATCGCGGAAGAATGAGCCTCCGGCATCGCAACACTGCCGGGAATGAAAAGGATCCTGAGCTGATGAATCGCAGAAAATCCATTGTGTTACTCTTGGCAATATCCAGTAGTTTTATCTTGCTCTGGATGACAACGGTTATACATTTCTTACACTATAGAATTACAGGAGCCTTCAATCGCAGATCTATATTTAGCGGCTTCCCCGCTTTTGTAGAAGCTGGAATTATGCTGCAGCTTCTGAGCTCCTGTACAAACACAGCTATTTACACAATAACCCAGAGACAGTTCAGAAATCTATTTATCAGTGTGATCAAATATCCCCTTACACTGATTGGGAAATTAGTGAAATGTGAGGGGGATCTTCAGTGAAGAGGAACTCACATTCTCACTCACACAATTTAACCAGATCAAAATCGTCACCAGATTTTACCGAATCCAACCAACAGTGGCGCTGAATAAATCAGTTATAAATCGATCTGTTGTGAAAAGTTTGTTGAAAATTTAATTCACCACCACATGCAATTGAATGGCTCAGGAATACATGTTATAAAAGTATTTAATCCGAATATGTAAGTGTTCATCGACGCTGTCAGTTACAGATTGGATGTTTATTTGCACCAGTCTAATAATTTAGCCCAGTTCCCATAACTTCGGTGCTGAATTTTCTTCCCTTGAATCTGAAATTCATTGATACATTCCTCTGCCTGTGAAAAATAACTTTCGTTTATCCACATTATTCATGAAATGGATTATGTCAATAACAGTTAGAAAATGGTTCCACTTTCAAAACAATATTCTCTCGGATTTGGAAAACAATAATCATAATTGGAATCATATTTTGAAAATGTAATATTTCCAAGTTCGCAGGTGATACCAAGCTGGGTGGGACGGTAAACTGTGACGAGGATGCAGAGATTCTTCAGCATGATCTGGACAGGTTGGGTGAGAGGGCAATTCAATGGCAGATGCCGTATAATTTGGATATATATGAGTTTATTCACTTTGGAAGCAAAAACAAGCAGGCAGATTACTATCTGAATGGCTGTAAATTGGGAGAGAGGAGTATGCAGCGGGAAGTGATTGTCCTTGTGCACCAGGCGCTGATGGTAAGTATGCAGGTGCAGCAGGCACTAAAGAAGGCAAATGGCATGTTGGCCTTCACTGCGAAATGTTTAGAATACAGGAGCAGGGATGTGTTGTTGCAATTATCCAGGGCATTGATGAGGCCATACCGAGAACATTGTGTGCAGTTTTGAGGAAGGATGTTCTTGTTCTCTTGGGAGTGCAACGACGGTTTACCAGGCTGATTCCAGGGATGGTGGGACTGATGTATGAGAAAAGATTTACTAAATTAGGATTGTTTTCTCTGGAGTTCAGACGAATCGTTGGGCCTCTGACGCAAATCTTTGTCTCGTCACTGGACGCAGGTGAGGTCCCAGAGGATTGGAGGATAGCTAATGTGGTCCCGTTATTTAAGAAGGGTAGGAAGGATAACCCGGGTAATTATAGGCCGGTGAGCTTGACGTCCGTGGTGGGGAAGTTGTTGGAGAAGATTCTTAGAGATAGGATGTATGCGCATTTAGAAAGGAATAAACTCATTAACGATAGTCAGCATGGTTTTGTGAGAGGGGGGTCATGCCTCACTAACCTGGTGGTGTTTTTTGAAGAAGTCACCAGAATGGTTGACGAAGGAAGGGCCGTGGATGTTGTCTATATGGACTTTAGTAAAGCGTTTGACAAAGTCCCTCATGGTAGGCTAGTGAAAAAGGTTGGATCTCATGGGATAAAGGGGGAGGTGGCTAGATGGGTGGAGAACTGGCTTGGTCATAGAAGACAGAGGGTGGTAGTGGAAGGGTCTTTTTCCGGCTGGAGGCCTGTGACTAGTGGTGATCCGTAGGGCTCTGTATTGGGACCTCTGCCGTTTGTGATTTATATAAATGATCTGGAAGAATGAGTAACTGGGGTGATCAGTAAGTTTGCGGACGACACAAAACTGGCAGGACTTGCAGATAATGAGGAACATTGTCAGAGGCTACAGAAGGATATAGATAGGCTGGAAATTTGGGCAAAGAAATGGCAGATGGAGTTCAATCCTGATGAATGCGAAGTGATGCATTTTGGTGGGAATAATGTAGGGAGGAGCTACACGATAAATGGAAGAACCATAAAGGGTGTAGAGACGCAGAGGGACCTGGGTGTGCAAGTCCACAGATCTTTGAAGGTGACGTCACAGGTGGAGAAGGTGGTGAAGAAGGCATACGGCATGCTTGCCTTTATAGGACGGGGCATAGAGTATAAAAGTTGGGGTCTGATGTTGCAGATGTATAGAACGTTGGTTCGGCCGCATTTGGAATACTGCGTCCAGTTCTGGTCGCCACACTACCAGAAGGACGTGGAGGCTTTGGAGAGAGTACAGAGGAGGTTTACCAGGATGTTGACTGGTATGGAGGGGCTTGGTTATGAGAAGAGATTGGGGAAACTGGGGTTGTTCTCCTTGGAAAGACGGAGGATGAGGGGAGACTTAATAGAGCTGTATAAAATTATGAAAGGCATAGATAGGGTGAACTGTGGGAAGCTTTTCCCCGGGTCGGTGGTGACGTTCACGAGGTTCAAGGTGAAGGGGGGGAAGTTTAACACAGATATCAGAAGGACATATTTTACACAGAGGGTCGTGGGGGCCTGGAATGTGTTGCCGGGCAAGGTGGTGGAGGCGGACACACTGGGAACGTTTAAGACTTATCTAGACAGCTATATGAATGGAGTAGGAATGGAGGGGTACAAAAGAGTGGTCTAGTTTGGACCAGGGAGCGGCGCGGGCTAATTGTTCTTTTTTTTCTCGTTTCAAGGCTTCATTCTATGATCATCTTGCTGGTGCCAGTACAGAGCGAGACTGCGGATAGTTGGGAACCTGTCTCGGGGGCAGGGAATTCAGATGGTGTTCGTAAAGCAGAAGTGGAAATGAATAGGGTTGGGAAGCATTTTCTGATCAGGGCCAGTGTGATGTCGTTTCGATCGCCTCAGGGGGTCGGAGAGGAATTTCCCAGATTTTTTTTTTCCCCATATTGGCCCTGGGGTTTTCACTCTGGGTTTTCGCCTCTCCCTGGAGATCACATGGTCTGGAATGGGGGGGTGGGGGTGAGTTAATAGGTTGTGATGAACAAAGCATCGTAGCTGTGAGGGACAGCTCGGTGGATAGGATATTAGGATGTAGATGGGCTGGAAAATTGGGCGGGGATCCTGGATTCAGGATTCAATCCTGGACCGGGGAGCTGCGCGGGCTTGGAGGGCCGAAGGGCCTGTTCCTGTGCTGTATTGTTCTTTGTTCTTTGTTCTTTGAATGAGGGGGCGGGGGAGGTGTTGGGGGGATCTCATAGAGACTGATAAAATTCTAACAGAACTAGACTGCGTAGTTACAGGAAGAATATTCCCGAAGGTGCGGCTGTCCAGAACCAGAGGTCACAGTCTGTAGATAAATGTTACACCATTTAGGACGGAGGTGAGAACACATTTCTTCACCCAAAGCGTGGGGAGCCTGTGGGATTCATTACCACAGGAAATAGTTGATACCTAAACAATGAATGTATTCAAGAGGCGGCTGGATAAAGCATTTGGGGCGAATGGGATCAAAGGTTATGGCGAGAAAGCAGGATTAGTCTATTGAGTTGGATGAACAACCATAATGGTGATCAATGGTGAAGCAGGCTCGACGGGATTAATGGCCTCCTACTGTTCCTACCTTCTATGTCGGTATGTTTCTATGAATGGCAGCGGAGGCGTGGAGGTGGCCATGGAGCTGTTTGCAGAGATGGAGAAAGAGGGTAGAATCATAGAATAGAATTATGGAATCATAGAATCCTGACAGTGCTGACAGAGGCCAGTCGGCCCATCGAGTCTGCACCGACACCAATGCCACGCAGGACCTATTACTGTAACCCTTCATAATTACCCTGAAAATCCCCCTGAGGCTAGGGTTAATTTAGCATGACCAATGAAACTGACCTGCACATCTTTGGACTGAGGGTGTAAACAGGAGCACCCAGAGGAAACCCAGGCAGATACGGGGAGAACGTGTAAACTCAAAACACACAGTGACCCGAGGTTGGAATTGAACCTGGGTTCCTGGCGCTGTGAGCCAGTAGTGCTTACCACTGTGCCACCGTGCCGCCCAATACACAATAACAGGATAATGAAGCCATTGAATTGGCACTGATATAATGGAAAATGTTTCGAGAATCAAGTAATGAGCAGGGAGTGGATTAAATGTGTGGTGAGTTGAGGATATGCACTAAGAAATATGGACATGGTGAGAATAGAACTAGTGGCGTGAAATATTACAGTTAAGGACATGGGCAGCATATGGTTAAGAGCTTTGTGGAGTTGATTTCCGATCACATGGAGGAGTTAATTGTCTCCTTGAAATTAGAAAACACTGGGAGTCGAAGTTATGGAGGCTCACAGGGGGCGATTGATGTTCAGTTGGCAGATAGGTTCCCTAATAGTGGGAAGCGGTTTGACTCAAGATGTCCAGAAATGGGAGGGCTTTGGTATAGAGGGGTGTTGGGACTAATTGAAGAAATTGTCCGGAGGAATGTCTGGGTGACAGTGAAAGTATGGAGATGGTGATAAAGGCAATGGACGGCATGGAAGTATTGGAGCTGGAAGAATAGACATAATAAACTGCGATGCTGGAGTTAAGGAGGCAGGAGCAGAGGTGTTGGGAATGTTTGGAAGAGATAGGCTCAACACACGGAGCGAGACAGAGAGTGACGGAAGTCTGGGTGAAGTGGGAAATGCAGAAATTAATGGTGAAGTGTTTGAAGACGTGATGTGATGGGTGTGCGGAAAGGGGGAATTGATCAGGGAATTGATTGAGATATTGGTGAGGGGCTGGCTGATGGAAATGTGACGGGAATCTACGCGATCTTCCAGCTGATTCAAGGGTCAGGAATATGTTGCGGCGAGTATCACATAATGATGGAAAATGGAAGGGAATTCTGAAAGGAATGTTGACAGTATTTGAGGAAAACCATCCAGTGTTTCAACTGGCTGACTGAGAATTGATTGACAAGGGAGTTCTGTGGAACAGGCAGGGAAGTGGAGCTAACGTCACAATCTGGTCAGTCATGATATGGTCGAATGATTGAGCTGGCTGGACCGGCAGATTGACAGACTGCTGCTTATATTTCTTATGAGTGTTACCAACAACAACAGTTATATTGTTTGTTCAATTCTATACCGAACACACTGCAGCTGGTCATCTTGTCGCAGTAAGAGGACTTTGCTTATACAAACATTTCATGCCATATTGGGAAGTCTGTCCCATTGGAAGTCCCGTAGCAGTGCCACAATGCTACCAATGACTTCCAACTTCACAAACGTTTCGTCCCAGACACATACCGGATTCGGGCAATTCGAATATTCTCCGAAAGAATTAGCAAAGAACTGCTATGAAGGGGCTGGATAGGGTAGAGGTGGAGAGGTTCTTTCCACTTAGAAAGGAAACTAGAACAGCCTCAAAATAAAGGGGGGTCAGTTTAGGACAGAGTTGAGGAGGAACTTCTTCTCTCAGAGGGTGGTGAATCTCTGGAATTCTCTGCCCACTGAAGTGGTGGAGGCTACCTCGTTGAATATGTTCAACTCACGGATAGATGGATTCCTGATCGGTAAGGGAATTAGGGGTTATGGGGATCAGGTGGGTAAGTTGACCTGATCCACTTCAGATCAGCCACGATCTTATTGAATGGTGGGCCAGGCTCGAGGGGCTAAATGGCCTACTCCTGCTCCTATTTCTTATGTTCTTATGTTCTTATCCCTCTTTATTCGGCCTTTTGCCCCAAAATGCCGCCCCTGAGCCCACGTACTGCCCAATCTATCTGCAGGGCAACCGCTGTGGCCCTTATTCCTAAGTTTCTACACTCACATTTCGTTCTCGTTATTCAGAATTACACGACCCCCAGTTTTAGTTCCTGAAATACCCTATGCAGACTGAAACTATGTATTTCAGTTACCACAGAACAAGAGCATCATACAAGACGAACATTGTTATTAACCCTATATATGCCAACTAGTTTGCTGACACATGCATGAAATAGATCGGAAACCTCCCGCCACACGGTCAGAAAAACTGCAACTATTCAGCGGAGTAAATTATTTCCCAAGTGGATCAGTAGCTCACTGCCTGACCATGTGAACTATGCACTGAACTGCGGAGGGTTCCTATCTCAACAATGTAAAAGAAAATTAACAAATTGTTCCCTTTCCCAGAAAATTTCCGAGCTGAAATTGAGAATCTCATTCTTCTACATACCCATTCGTGCATGTGAGCGATTCGTGTAGAGATTAAGGTGCATGCAACAGATTTGCTTGGTGCAAAGACCGTGATCACTGGAGTCGCTTTATTAGTGCTGGATCTGGCTCTTGCAAACTTGTCGTTCGGGGAATCATATTTGCATGCTTTCTCCATCTCCATCCAGTGGCTGATAGAACATTTTGGAATGATAAAGCTTGACACCGCAATATACTGAACTTCAATATATTGTTCAGGTTTTATGAACATTATTTGGAAATGCTGAGAAAAATGAAAATAATGTCACTTCATTAACTTGAAAAGTTGAAGCGAAAATTTAGCAAAAATTACCAAGCGAAGGCTTCAGCATTTATGTGATCCTCCCAGTCTCAAGCTGTTCACTAACTCATCCTCAGTCACTGCACGTTGGTTCTTGTGTATATCTTGGTGGAGAAAGTTGAGAGTAATGGAGAGTCGTGGGACTGAGAGTAAGGTACAGTCACTCTCCCTCACTCATTTCCTCAACGCTGCAGATGTACACCTACGCTCAGTGACACACAGGCCAACACTGTCAATGTTACAGAAACATGCTGTCACTGCCATTGACTCTCATTGATTCTTACGGCTGCGCACACAAAATCACTCAATTTCACTTCAGCGTTCGCAAACTCACAGTCATGCACACTGACTGACATCACACACAGCTACACACTCTGAACGCCACACCACTCACTGTCTACCACACACACAATCACTGCCACACACGGTCTCACTCACTGTGGCGCAGGAATTCACTAAAAAAACTCACTGCGCTGAAAACTCTCACTGCCGCATCGTGACCAGATCACAATGCCTGCATTCAACGAAACTTTTCTCTCTCTGGGTCCGCCATCGCTTCGCACATCCCAATTCTCCCGTGACTCACACATCTCAAGCCAGCTGTGACTTTCACATCCCATTCCAGCTATGACTTCAGACATCCCAGCCACTCCGCTACTTCCCCAGTTCCCGGTCCATCCCGACATATCTCCCTCCAGTCCCGCATTAACTTTCTGAGGAACCGCCATGGCGATTTGTCCACACCCCTCTCCCAAGACCGGAACAAATTAAATTAGACGCTCCCTCGGGCCTCAGGAAGTGCGGCCTGATCGAATCAAATCATTCCAGCCGCCGGGATTCTGCAGCTGCTCCAGGCTGCACTGACATGTCACTCATTCTTCCCAAAATTGGAATAAAAAATAACTAACCTGGGACTGACTGTGTGCTGCTGGTTCAAGCATAGGCTTCGTCCTCCCTACATTGGCTGCTGATAGGCTTAGCAGTGAGCCTAAAAAAAGCCATGCAATAAAGAGTCCAATATGTTATTGGATGACCACATTTCAAATTTTAAAAAACCTGCACATGAAGATTTCAACGGCTAAGTTCGATGACGGGGCGATTCGGATCCAAATGTCTGCGGGCCGCAGTCTGCAGCAGCCGGGAGCAGCGGTTTCATTTCCTGTCATTTTTGTGGGCAACGCAAAGTTTTAACCAAATGATAAGCAGCTGAAAAGCGGCAATATTCAAACACAAATATCTAGGGTGGCAACTCTGCTTTCAGCTACATGACAGAAAACATCGCCATCAAAATACCAAACATACCGCTATCTCAACGCCATGTTTTCTTTCCATGATGTGAGCACAACTCGCAAGGCCTTGAGAGAAGAATGAATGAACTAGTTCAGCTGGATTTGTGAAATGAATTTTGCATGGCCACGTTTATGTGGGCATTCCACTGGGCTCCAAAAAATACCTGAGATACAGTTCCAAATTTACAGAGATATCAGACAGATATGTAAACTATGCAAAAAATATATATAGTGACGAGTGTTAAAACCCATTTATTTACCAGTCAGATGGTTAGTTTTGGAATAAAGCAGAGGAATGAGAAAGTTTTCCGAAATGTTTTCAGGATAATACTTCGATTTCTATGCTCGCTGTCCAACTGGAATGGGGACATTTCATGATATGACTGTGGGACATGAGCTGTATCAAGTGGACAACTATCCACGGGGAATACATCAGCAAAACAATCCTCGCATCACGTTAGGACAAATAGGTGACCTGGGAGGCGGTGGCGGAGCGGGATTCTCTCCGGATAATCTTCCAGAGATCCAGCATTAAAATCTCCAAATCCAGTTTCAACTCCAGGCGGATTGAAATATTTGCACTTAATAAAAATCTGAAATTATACATCCAATAGTGAACGTTAAAACCATTGTCGACTGTCGCAAAATCCCATTTCGTTCAGTCGGGTCTTTTAAGAAGGATAACGTTCTCGCCTGGACTGCCCTGCGTCCAACTCAAATCCAGAGCAATCTGATTGATTCTTCAGTAATCTGAGATCACCCATCAAGCCATTCCGTTCAAAGCCAATTAGGGATGGGCAAATCCCCCAAATGAATCAATAAAAACTGAATAATGCTGAAAAACAAGGAAAATTAAAATGAGAACCTGGAAAATATGTAAGCAGGGTCACTTATCAATAGGACTATATACTATAGAAAACAACATGTACTGCACCAGTTAAAGTCAATCTATTACTCGTCCAAACTGCAGTATAGTTTATAATCACACTTTACAAAGAGAGTGAAGGCATGACAGAAAGTGCAATCAAGGCGCAATGGAACTGCTTCCAGGCATTATGGACTTCAGTTCTGTTGATATCTTGTGGAAGTTGGGCAAATTCTACTCGGAGAATAAAAGATTATCATCCGAATTGTGTACTTTCCAGATTCTGAAAAGCTGAGTTGAGAAACTATTACCGAATGAGTTTCGAGAGTTTTTTGGAGTGATCGAGTTGTTAATAGGAGTGATGCTGCTCCAGAATCAATGTCAAGGTAACCACAGGGTCAGACAGTTCCGCCTTGGTATTCCAGGACATTTTTCCCAGCTGCAAAAAGCAAAAACAGCGCAACAGCTCTCACCCAACAGACGTCCATGCCAACTCATGCCGCATCTTGCAGTTATGCCATGGCCTGTCATATATTCCATGCGAACTGGTGAAATTCTAGCCAGCCCAATGCCTTTCATATAAAAACAAAACACTCTTGTTGCTCTATCTAATTGATTGTGTTGGTGAGAAATTGACACTCTATAGCTGATATTCTGTGCATTGGCCCCATAGACTGGCATTGAGCATTGTTTCATATCCAGGGATAGCTCATTCCTCGCACTTGGGAGGAAATGTCAGACTGGATGGCAAGTGTTGACAGGCAAGTTCCACTTCGGAGACAAGTATTTAACGATACGTTCGTGTATTGAAATTCCAACTAATGAACCAACTTGGCAGCTGGATAGTGCAGGGTGAGGGGGTACCTGAGAGGAAGACGGCGAAGGTGAGGGAAGGGTGAGCAGTCACAAATAAAGAAAGCGAGGAAGGGATGAGATGGGGCAACAGAACGTAGTCGGGGGAAATATAGAATCGGAACGGGGAATTCAAAGATCTGAGAGAAAGGAGGAAACCATGAGAGGGGATGTTATTAGAGATATGTAAATACCAGATATAGATCGGAAGTGAGAGAGCGAGATTGATTTTCCCAGAGCAGAGAAATACTTGGCAGTGAGAATTGGGAGTATTGTTCTGAACGGTCTGGGGGAAAGCTCACAGGTAGAGGCTGTCCACATTTCTATGTTAAAAATTGTTTGATCTTGAGCTGCCTTCAGTGCTTCCAGGCCAATAATCATCAAGGAGATAATAACTCGATATATCAGTTTCAGCGACAAAATGGCGATTCAGCGAGAGAGTAAGGACAGCTGTACTGGTAGATGTTGGGACATATCTAGAGATTGGGACTGACAGAGAAACTGAGACGCAGAGAGAAAGGGAGAGTGAGAGTGAAATGTAAGAATGGTGGAAGGGTGGGTGCGGCACATAAAGAGCATGAAGAGAGAGAGAATAATTTCAATCAACATTGTAAATGAAAAGAAGGATTTTGAACGAACAACACAGAATGTCACAGAGCTCTGTACATATATTAAGTCGCTACTGAGTTGTTATCACAGTTGAAATGGTGGAAAGAAATTAATTTTCCGTAACAACATCGCTCAATCAGAGTTGACATAATATCTGCAGAGCAAGCTTTCAAAATAATGGTCTATGGGTGAATATTGGGCAAAGGACACGAGGAAGAACTGTGGAGTTCTATTTCTTGGAGTGACAGTGGGATATGTACATGGGAGGGAAATTTGAAACTCATCAGAACAAAAATGAGGAAAACTGAGCAAAACTTTCAATGGCTCTTCATTAGAATCCTTTTCCACACAAGGAGATGTCAAGATCAGGTGTCAGCCGCCCGAACGAAAAATGGAAATAGATTCAAGAGCAAATTTTGAAAAGGAGCTTTCAGAAGTATTTCAAAGTGAATAAAAATGAATCGTTATGAGTAAAGAGCATATGTTGAATAGCTACAATTCGGTTGCTCTTTCAAAGAGCCAACATGGGGACGATGGGCTAAATGGCAGCCTACTTAAAGAATTATCATTACTTTAGGCACGGTGAAAATTTCAATTTAAAATTCACCGAATCAATCATCAGACACAAATGATTTTGATTATCACCAAGATGACACGTAAATCTTGGAGAATGATTTATTCTTTGATTCCAGTCACTGGTCCTCTCAATTAATGAACCATTCATTTAACATGCTAATGTTAGGCCCCAAATGTCCCTGTGATCAATACCCATGAACGACAGGGCAACAGTATATAAACAACATCCCTGATCCACTCGTCAAACTGTGACACTGGGGTGGAAAATGAGGAAAACTCTTCTGTCATAATTTGCGTTCCGACTGCTGCTGCATCGATCAATGCTGATAAACGAATGAACTCAAGGGATCGGCTTGCAGGTCAGTTCGTTTCTCAGTTAAGGATGTACTGAAACTTCACGAGGAACATTTGTAGGCCTTTCTGTCCTTTCAGCCTGTATTATCATTCCAACAAAGTATGGCTGATATTTGCCTAAAATTAATTAGCCCCGCTTGGCTGGACAACCGATAACGGCCTGCTTAAATGGAAATGTAACCATGTCATTTTTAAACTTTGAACAAAAAAATCGATGTTTTAACGTGCGTTAGTTATGCAGCCTCGGGTATGTTAGTTACCCATGCTTCCCCTCAGTGATATGGTGGTTTAACTATCTAGCACAGTTGAAAACCTCCGTAGCCACTCACTTCACTGTGTCTGGAAGATACTCCAACATTAAAAACATCCTTCATTTTAATCAATTCTCTTCTCATCCTTCAAACCATTGTTCAAAAGGAAAATCTTCCAACAAGATTGTATCCATATTTAACTGAAATTTGTTTTTGTGATTTGCTGGTAGTTTTCTTTCCAACATGCTCCTGGCAGGCAGACTGGGGCGTTGTTTTCTCAGCGCTAAAAACGTGATAAGTTGTTTCACGATTCAACTCTGGTCTGCACATGAATTTGTGAGACAACGCTGGGAACGCAGTACATAGTTCCAGCCTGCCCCTAACATGGGCACTCCTCACTTCGGCTACTTGGCACAAATACAGTTACTTCTATTCTTTGGTTAGCTCACGCATGGAACTGCTCGAAAAATATTTATCAAATGATAATTTGGCGACGATCTTTAAATAGTAGAAGAGAAGAGGATAGGCTGACAGAGGACATTCCACAGCTTTGTTCACAGCAACCTGTCGGCAAGGCTGCTAATGGCGTATTGCGAACACAAATGTCAAGCAACGTCGACCAGCACACAAAGTGCATTGCTCGCTTGGAGTGTGCAAGCAATTCGGTTAAGCTGTGCAAGGAGAAGCAATTGCTTACCGAGTCATAATTTTCTTGGGCGAGGACCCTTGAGATTCTTGGGCAGTGGCATTAATTGATCCTTTTGGATTTGTTTGGTAAGATGTGAAGAAAATGAAGGAGTCTATGGAGCTCACCAGCTTCAAGAAGAGGAAAACAAAATTCCCGCATAATGTTCAGAGACTTTAAGGTGCTACAATTTTCGTTCTGTTAGAGAAGCTTATTTTCTACCGAATCGGGATTCAATGCCGGTGGATCAGATTGAGGATAATGTTAATTCCTGTTATTTGGATCTCTGAATGATTTTGTCTATGCAATGACCCACTGACACTATGCTTATCATTTGAATAAAACTCACTGCATTTATCACGACTATCCCTGTCTCACTTCTCACTCTGGTCATTCTGTCAGGATATTAACAGTGAGGGTGGGATCGGTATTCAAAGGCAGGGTCGCACTGGTATCGTGTAGCTCCAAAATTGTCGTCCTCAAAGGATCGTACCTTGCATGGAATGTCCCAGTTTCACCCACCAGGAGCGAACCACTAGAGTTACACATTGTGGAGAGGTTCAAGCTGGGAACTTCTCTGCATGAACTCCAAACTATATGATGCATTATGGCATCAGGGAAAATTTTGGAAATGAATGCTTCCGTTATGAGCACAGACAATCCGTTCTCAGGTTTTGAGTGTGTATCGCTATATGTTAACCTCCCCGTGGAAGGCATACCGAGGATAGTGATGGCACCGGTTAGAAGGGCAGGATAAAGTAATTGATCGAATATAGTATCTAAGTAAATAAAGTAACATAGATTCCGTCAGCGTAAATAAAAGGATGTCACATTCGCAGGACGAATAGGATATACACGTGGCAGATACGGCATATTGGCTAAATGTGCAAGATATGCAAGGTGACGGAGAGATGTTAACATCCTCGCGTCAGGTGAGATAACGTCGAATGAGGTCAGGAAATGAAACAGGGAGTGATCATGGCAGTAGGAAAATACTAGGAAATACTTTCGAAAGAAATGCTGAACTTTGGAAAGAGATCGTATCACAGCAGCAAGAAGAGGGAGGGTAGGATCAGTTCGTACTGTGACAATGACAATGACAATATTACAGGCTAGGAATGAGAAGTAGAAGCCCTTATGATGGAGATATTTTCGTGACTACTAAATATTAGCTGAGATTTGAAACTGGATGCAAACTAAAACGAATTGGAAAGTTGGACATGATCTGATGGATACACCGAAGTGCCAGAGCGCGAATGGCAACCATATCACAGAACTGGATATGCACAGTAACAAACGTACTTCTGAAGGCACAAGTAAGTCTAAACCTAGAGCAGGACCACAGGTTCTGAAGAAAGACTTGATGATCGAGATATCAGAGTACTCCCAGAGTACTCCCACAACAGAAAATTTACAATGAAGTTAGCCTTCCCTCTTTAGCCGCTGACAGTAGGAAACAATTGACATTCAATCTCCATTGGTACAGCGTGATAAATGTCAATCGATAGTTTGCTTTGAAACCAATTGAAGAAGTTAATGATAAAAAAGCTAAACGTTGGAAATAAACAAGTGTTTTATTGCGTTAGTGATTAGTTAAGGTTGTGGTAGGTCTGAGTTAGGGCGTTCCTGCTGGAAACTGGTTGCATTCAATGAAATGCAGATACCACAATGTCCTATTATGTCGGAAGGAGAAAGAAGCCATTTCGATATGATGCATGATCATGATTTTGTGTGAGGAGGTGCTACAGAATTTGAACAATGAGTGATAGATAAGATAAGAAATAAGCATAATATTGCACGTGGATGTTTCGGAACGACAAAATATTTAGGGATATACATTATCATACCCCATCAGGACTGACCGTGAGTCAACAGTCTTAGTTCGAAGATGTCAATCGCATCACCAAAAATTGTGCCAGGTCCTCAATGATCAGTCATTGAAAATGAATAGAGCAATCAAGAGATATAACGAAACAATTGCTCTGTTTGTGTTCTTGAACTTGATTTGGTGCGAAATATGACATATTGGATTTAAGAAGGAATAATTAACGATAAAATCCATTAAGTTCACAGGGACATACAGACTCACAAATGCACGCATAACACACACATGCGCACACATGTGCACACATGCGAACACACACGTGCACACAACACACACACACACAAACACACAGCGCATGTGCACATACACGAAAACACACGATCATTGCAGAGCATCACAATTCAAGTGGAGCACTGGTCTTTCATGAAACACATTACGGAGTTATGTCTGAGAACACAATTATCAGGCCTTTCTTCAAATGCAACTGACAACTTCCATTCTGGTTCCAACTTGCGAGTATATTATTTTCTTCGCATCTTTGTTTTCATTGAGGATCTGTAAATTCTCTGGTGCAAATTCAATCCTTCGAGAGGTATATATTCACCAAAAAAGTTGTTGTTGGAATGGTCTCTATATCTCCATGGTATTAAAAAGAGGAACTTTTTCCCACTCAAGGAATCAAGAACTAGAGGACACAGACTTTTACTGACTTGTAACGGAAGGAAGTACATTTTTTGTATTGAACGTATCTGACAAAACGAGTGTTCCAGTTCCGAAAGGCAATGCCTCCAGGTCTGCTGTGGGCGTGTTCAAACCAGGATTTCAGTTGGGCATTAGGAAATTATTAGAATGTGATACACTGATAAATGGATGCACAGTTGTGCTGTCAAGGAAGAACTCCGGGCACCATGGCACTCCTCCTTAGAATTACCCATTCAACTATCGTGAGAGAATAGTTTTGTATTTACATCACGCAATTTTATTTAGCATATCACATTCAGCCATACAGTCTAAGAACATCTATGTGTTACATTTTAAACTACAGTTCACAAGAACTCATCTAGATACAATGTAGAAGAAGAATTGCTTGTTTTATTGGACTCTATTTTTCACAATGGCACATCCCTCTTGATAGTATTATAACTTAGTTTCAAATTCCAATTTGATGTTCACATTAACATATCTACTGTACTGTCGTCAGATAATTCTGTGTTGCATTGTGCTCTCTGTTGTTGAAAAACTGTACTGCAAAAAATATATATGTGTTCCATCCATTACAAAATCCATCTTAATGCAACCGGCTGTGCATGAGAGAAACATATCGGTTCCAGTGCACTCCACTATTCTGGACAAGGGCAGTTCTTTGAACCACTGCTGTTGTTTGTTCCAATTACACTTCCAGCTCTGCTGAAGAATTTATATTTGACTCATTCCACTGTATTGTTCGTCGAGACAAGGACATATTTTCTTTATGTCATTCCACGTCGTTTTTCATGGGAACCCATCCAGTTGTACTGTCAAAGATCATCTCTATGTTCCATCATATACTAATGTTCAGAAAACAAAAGGTATCCCTCTGGAACACTGAAGCGCTTTTCTGTATTACATTCGACTCAATTGATCACAATAACCATTCCAGCTCAGCCGAAGAAGAGCACCTTCGTGTTCCTGCCACCTGTTCTGCAGCAGAAAATATCGATCCTGTATTACATTACCCTGCTCAGAATATGACATCTAGTTGTACTGTAACCTTGCACAAATACCTCAATTCCAAGCCGTTGATCAAAATCACGTATCCAGCTTTAAGTCCGAAGACCATCTCTATGCAGGATCCCACTCTAATCTTCACACAGTCACATCCAGTTGCAGAGCAGAAGAATATCCACATTTCCAGCCCACGCTCGTGTTCACATTACCATATTCAGCTGTATTGGAGAACAATAGCTCTGTGATCATTTTCATTCCATAGTTCAAATTAACGCACCCAGTTGCGCAATAGAGGAGCATTTATTTATACGATGAAACTCTGTTTCGTTTTCACATCCAGCTGAAGAACTATGTTTCTCAATCCATTAGACTGAACGGAATACACATTTTACTGTGTATAGAACTATTCTGTGTTACACTGTAGCTTACTGCCAGTAGTATCACATCAAACTGTATTGAATATGATCAATTAGATGTTGCATTCCATTTGACTATGCAGAATAAGACATCCAGCTGTACCGACATCTGAAATAACTCTGGGTAGTAGTACACAATATTGTTCAGAATAGCATATCCGTTGGTGCTGCAGAAGAACTGTTCCAAGTAAAATAGTCGACAATATAGTTTACAATCGTATATCCAGCTCCAATGAAGAACACCCTTTCTCGTATCCGCCTGTTTCACAAAGACACACCCTGGAGCACTGTAGAAGAGCCTTTCCAATACATCTGGCACGGTAGCACAGTGGTTAGCACTGCTGCTTCACAGCTCCAGGGTCCCGGGTTCGATTCCCGGCTTGGGTCACTGTCTGTGTGGAGTTTGCACATTCTCCTCGTGTCTGCGTGGGTTTCCTCCGGGTGCTCCGGTTTCCTCCCACAGTCCAAAGATGTGCGGGTTAGGTTGATTGGCCAGGTTAAAAATTGCCCCTTAGAGTCCTGGGATGTGTAGGTTAGAGGGATTAGCGGGTAAATATGTGGGGGTAGGGCCTGGGTGGGATTGTGGTCGGTGCAGACTTGATGGGCCGAATGGCCTCCTTCTGCACTGTAGGGTTTCTATGATTTCTATAATTTGCTCATAATAACAGATCCAACTGTACCCCGGAGCTAAATCTCTGCCTTCACTTTCAGCCTGACAAATACAATTCCATCAGTATTCTAGAAGAACGTCTGTGTTGCAAAACAATGTTCAGACTGAGGCCTCTAACTGCTCTGTGGAAGGACATATAATTTTGCATTCCTGTCCAATGTTCAAAATAACATATCCAGCTGCACTCACGAAGATATCTGCACTGCATTCCAGTTTTCTTCATAATGTGGGAACAAGCATTGCTGCAAAGCAACATCTCGTTTCCATTACAATTTCTTGTTCACATGGATCAACCGGCTTTTCCATAGGAGACAGTGCGTCTGTGAATTTTATCTCTGCTTCTCACAGGAACACAATCTGTTGTAATGCAGATGTCACACTGCCAGGGATCAGTTTAAGATTTCGGCTTTTGTGACTGTCTTTGTGCAGTTTCCGAGTTCTCCCTGTGTTTGCATGAGTTTCCTCGGAGTGGCCTGGGTTCCTCACACAGCCCGAATATGTGCAGTTTCGATGCTAAGTTTTGCCTTGAATGTCCAAAGATGTTTAGGTTTGGTGAAGTAGACCTGGTGAATACGCAGGTTTATGTGGTTGCAGTAGGAAGTTGGCCTGAGTAAGTTGATCTTTTGGAGAGTCGTCGCAGTCTTATTGGGCCGAATAACCTACTTCCTTACTGCAGGAAATCTATGATCCTATCCTTCTATAAATGTTTTCTTCGTTTTATATCCGTTTATTGGTCAGAGTTACACATTAATCTATATGATAGTATTTTCTGTTCTCCATTCCACTCCATTTTACACAATTACACGTGTGTTTGTGTGTGTGTGTGTGTGTGCTTGTTTTTTTGTGTGTGTGCGCACGTGTGCGTGTGTGTGTTTATTGTGTAGCTAGGTTGTTCTCTTCACAGGCGCTGCTAGTCCTGCAGAGAATATCAAGCATTTCTTTATTTCTGGTTTCCACCATCTGCAGTATTTTGCATTCACTCCACTTCCTCTGCGCTAATGAAAATAACCACAGCTTCTCCAGTCTCTGCCTGTGTTTGAAGTCCATCTTCTGACTCCTAAGAAAACAACCTGTTCACCTTGGGCCCTGACTGTCTTACAAAAATGGCAGAATTCGTCTCAATGTGCCAGTGGGGGATAAATCAGAGATTTATAGATAAACATTGAAGCAAACATCTTGCGTTTGATTTTCAATTCTATGCTTCCATAAATGGAGACATGTATTGTGTACCTTTCACGAGTCATTATCGTTCGTTATTCCATCTCTAAAACTTTCAAACATGCAAGTATAATTTTCATTCACCGCATTTAATAAAAATTCCCAAGTACCAATATCACAATCCATAGCTTGAGATTTCATTTGCGAAGTGTGTGCCCATTTCACCAATCTATCTATACCTTGCCAAGAACTAATATTGTCCATTATGTTGGCTGCATTTCAGCAATGTATATAGTTCCTCGTCTTCCCTTCAATGTTTACGATTTTTCATCAATCTGTCTTTGTACTCTCTAATTACGTTGAGTTCCTCATTGTCTACTACAGTACTCCCTCTCTGTCCTTCAATATGGTGTTGTTATCTCCTCATTGTTTCCTATTTGTCACCAATCTATCTTTTTGTCCTCTCAAATCATGTGTTTTCCTCACTATTGAGGACTTTTCACCAATCTACCTTTCTCCTCCCACATCCTCTGCTATCCTAAATGGTTACCAGATTTCATCGGTATAACGGTGGCCCCCCAAATGTTCCTG
Organism: Mustelus asterias; assembly: GCF_964213995.1. Classification (NCBI taxonomy): domain Eukaryota; kingdom Metazoa; phylum Chordata; class Chondrichthyes; order Carcharhiniformes; family Triakidae; genus Mustelus; species Mustelus asterias. The sequence goes on from NW_027590103.1 coordinate 449,976, forward strand.
ATATCTTCCTCATAGTTTATTGCACTCAGCGATGTGTCTGTGCCCTCAAAAACATACCGCAATCACACTGATTTGCATGTCAGCAACATGACCCGACTCCCTCAAATAGTTACGCTACCCTCAGCAGAGCTTGTGACATTTCACCGATCTATATCTATCCTCCAAAATCATCAACGTTTGCTACATGCCAATAGTATGTTTCTATCCTCCAAAGCTCTCCTACTTAGTACATTTCCGACAGCAGGCAGAGTGACATGATTGAAATATAGACTTTTGTTTTCCATTCAGTACAACGTACATAAAAGAAGATCAGTGATTGGAATAGCGATCCCTGTGAATTGTCATTTCTAGCAACCTACAGGTAGAAATAACGAACGGTCAGCATGCCGTTCGACATTATGTCTTAGTCCACACTCTCTGTGTCCCTTTAATCCAGTTTTGCATGCTGCTTTTAGCAAACCAGTTCAAGAGAACTTGTTCCCAAGCGTTTTCAATAACCATACGTATGACTGTGACGTTCTCCATTACTACATTAATTAACTGCATCAGATTATGGGACATCAGTTCCAATTGTTACAACTGTGCTGCTTTTCATTTATAAACCAATGGTTGATCCAGGAAAGAAACATATCTTCTCTAATATTGATAGAATCTCAACGAAATCTTATATTTCACTGTCACTAAGCTGAATCACCTGTAGTTCCAGGTTTTCTCCCTCTTTTATAATGATCAATTTGGAAAACAATACAATACTCCAGTCCTTTGGGATCCGTTGCATATTCAAACATGATTGAAAGTGTAGGGTCATGGCCTCCCCTACTCCCAATTACCTCCATCACCGACCCTCACTCAACACATCTAGACTGGGTAAAAAACTTTGGATTGTAACAGGTTAACTGAATCTGTTTGTTTGGTGACTGTAATTAATGTCATTACACATGGCACTTAACGGTGCCACTGGAAGCTTTCCTTCTTCTATTAATAAGGCATTCATTTCAATGTATTCTCCCATCGTGTCAGCGGATCGAGCAGTTCAGGTACGAACAAGGACCAAGTGTTCCAAATAGAAGGAGAAGGGAGATCATAATCTGAAAATAATGGATTGTAATCTTTCAACAACGTAGCAGAAACTGACAACACACGACTGCAATGTTACAGCAATGGATCAGAATGTGAGAACACACGATTGGAATGTTGCAAGAAACGGCAAGAGTTTATCGTCTTACCTTTGGTATCTTTCTACATATTACGATGTGTTATTATGAAAGCATCGGATTGAATATGTACTTTACATTATTCAGTACGTGTACTATCCCTTCCTTGCTATTGTTGGGGTACCTGGTAAGTCTAAATATCAAGTTACTTGCTCTCTGCGCACTTTTCAGCTCTGCTACATTGTTATTTATTCTGTCCCCGTGCTGCGTTTCCCCGTCTCTGCTAAGTGGAAGTTTCCAATTGTTCTTAGTTCGAGGTGGTACAGTGGCAAAGTGCTTAGCACTGCTGTCTCACAGCGCCAGGGACACGGGTTTGACTCCTGGATTTGGTCACTGTCTGTGCGGTGTCTGCCCGTTCCCCCCATGTCTGAGTGGGTTTTCTCCGGGTGCTCTGGTTTCATCCTCCAGTCTGAAAGACTTTTTGTTAGGTGCATTGGCTATGCTAAATTCCTCCTCACAAGACCCGAACAGGCGCCGGAGTGTGGTAACTAGGGTATTTTCACAGTACATTCATTGCAGTGTTAATGTAAACCTACCTGTGAATAATAAATAGAACTTTAATTTTTAAAAGCATGTTTATTGCAAGCTCACTTGTTCTTTTTCGTTTAGAAGGCACGTCTGTTACCTCTCACTATCCAACAGTAAAATCTGCAAAATAAGATTCGTCACATTACTGTTCTTGTCATTTAAACATTCAGAATGTCAACTGTAACCTCTTCACTTGGGAAATTGCACCAAAGTACTCCATTACTGTCTCTAGCCTGGAGCGCACTTTCAACTCGACTGCTCACAAGATCAAACATTCCATTTACCCTGAGCTGAATTCAAGTTCCTACAACTTGTATCACCCAGCGCTCCCTTCTAACACCTCCCTACCATTATACTCTACCTCGAAAAAAAACACTTCTTTAAATCATCATCTGTATTTTCTTGTGAAAATATTTGCTGTCCAGCATCCCAGCAAAAACAGAAGAGCATTAAATATAAAATTCTGATTCTCAAATTACAATTTTCAAAGAATAATGTTCAAATATTACTACAATTCAATATATATATATATTATATATCGTGGTTTCTGGTCCAGTAATATATCCATTCTTGTCATCTCATTCTCGTTATTCTACGGTTGCCCCCTCACAATTAGTCGCAGACCCCTATCCATTTCCCATATTCTAGCATCTACTGCTTCAAGACTTGACCAATTATCTCAGTAATTAAGAGAGTCACTCTTCCTCTGTTCTTTCCCGAACATTACTCTCCGCATTTGCAGAGTCAGTGGAGCCAATGTTACAACGCTCACAAACAATACAAGTCTTCATGACATCTATCCAGGCCTTTCTCCCATGGTAATTCCTGATATATTCGGCCTAATGTTCCAATGTACGCATGGCTTTCTCAGGAGAAGGGTGGTGAGAAGACAGATAATGTTTTTTTTCTTGAATGCATTCACATCAAACACCCTGTCAGAGGGAGCCTGTCCAGTATCTGTTTCTGGTCGGACAACTATCCTTTCCCATTATTTGTCCCTGATTTTCCACTATTGCATCCACTTGAGGCATCCTATCACTCTTCGTACTGATCACCATTCGATAATATAATCCGACAACTAAATATTCTCATGATCATTTCTGTACAACTGCACAGCTGAAATATTCAGCATGAAACATTATATTATTCCCTGTATAATGGGTTTCTTCAACTTGCATGCTGTTCCTGCACAGCGCTGCCCCAGTGACTGCAGTTTGGCTGGTGTAGGCTGCTGACTTGTAGAGGCTGAGATGGCCTGCAGCATTAATGGACACCCTCGCCCAGCTCGAGTACTTGGGCGCTCATATTCGAACTTCACCGACACGATGTGTGCAGCAACAAAGTTCGCTGACAGAATACTCCCATCGCTACAAAGTGCCGAGTGTCTGCAACGGGAGAGCAAACGCTGCCATCTTAGGGAATGCAGTCGAAGTACAACGGGTCCACTGCAACTCTAAATGGATGGAATATCTATAATCTTAGTGATGTGCTGCAGGAGGAATTTCCTGACAGCTGAAATAATTGGCATGACATTTTTGGAAGTGATGTCCACAAACATGGTGACAGCAGTCTGAATCTACACAGCAGCAAACATGGACTCCATGACTGCGGTCTCAGCTCCCACTGCAGCACTGTGATGGTGCCAGCCTGTCCCGTGCTGCATTAGATGCTGTGACAATGAACCACGGAAAGTAAATCACAGCTGGGTCTGCTAACATTCAATATAATCTCCTGATCACACCTACAGGCCGCAGCAAAATGTTCATCACCGTCCCGTGCACCACAAGATATGCATCATCTGAACGACCAGTGAGCTGGCACGCAAGCAATCATTCACTGACTTCTGATTCACGCACTGCAGACTTTAAGCGTAAGGGCTTGCTTATTAATGTTGTGAGGCTTCTCTATACATCCCACTCTCTCTCTCCGTCTCTTCTCTGGATTCCCCCCCCCCTCCCAGCCCGCCCCCCCCCCCCCCCCCCGCCCTCGCGACTGCACCAACCGTGCTTCATCATATATTTCAGTATCTCTTTCCTAAAGCTGTTGTGACTAATAATCTGGCAGCTTTTGTTCATCAATGAACTGTATAAAATGGGATGCGAATTTTTGGATGAGAGCCGAACAGTTGCAATTACATGGAGAATTTCCGAAAACTTTCTGAATCATCGGAAGTTGCACGAGTGTGAGGTGAAGAATGTTGATGTTATTTCTGAATCATGGCCTGTAGGCACTTTTGAGAATTTTGTGATCGACGTTATGCTTTGATTCATGTTGGAGTTAGTTGGTGTTGAAAATAGGAGGTGTTATGTTGAGATGAATTTTCTGACATGTACACATCACAGCTGGACCACAACATCACAACACGTAGCACCAAAGTAGACCATTCGGCCCATCTAGTTTATCTGTCATCCAATGAGATTATTCCTGATCTAATATGGCAAACCTTTGCTTCATTGTCACAACTTCTTCGCATAGCCCTTGAATTCTTACTGTTTAAAAATGTGAATATCTCAGCATTGAAACAAAAAACATGATGTGGAGATGCTGGGTGGGGCACAGTAAGCAGTCTCACAGGTTAAAGTCCAATACGTTGACTTGGAATCACGAGCATTCGAAGCGCTGTTCATTCATCAGATGAGTGGGACAAACATGGCAACCCGACCTCTACAGCCCTCAACGCGAAAGAGTTCCATATTCACTCCTTCTTCGGACGTTGAGCACTTCTGGCACAGATACCAAGCAGTCGAGGCAGTATTCTTTCGCAGAGCTGCCAAACCACCTGTTGCCATTCCCTTCTCTGGCCTTTATTTGATGTTTTCCAGCCCCCTCCGACCCACAGATTATCACATCTTCACTCCTCTCAACCATCAGGACAAATCCATCACTGAGCACTTTATCAGCCCAGGCATTCAATTTACATTATCTCCAACTGAACACTCCCACTCAGCAGAAACAGGCTTCGGTTATCCAGTACAGGTCCCATTGAGGAGACACTGTGGAAAATCTGGAAGCGTTGTCTTCAGTTTTGAAAATTCAGAGTGTGCTCTTCAAGGGATAGGTTGGGGAGATCGAGGAGACCGTTCCCGCCTTCCTTAACCAGCAATGTTGCCAACAACAGTGTTTCACTGTATCTTTAAAGGATGCAGCATTCAGAAATTAATTTAAAATACTTGTTTCGTCATGTGTGTGGCAAAAAGGATCCTGCACCCTTAAGTCTCAGGAGATTCAGCATTGTTAGCATAAAGAGCACCGTGGTCGAAGACGACGGGTCCATAGGTGAGAGGAAGTTCAACTCCGACTGAGTCTAAGAATAAGTGCTTGGAGATTGACGTATAACACACGTGTAAATTCGAAAGAAAGTATGAGCACTTACCTTGACATGAGGGACGGACAATGCACGAATCACTGTCGTGATTTTCCAGACAGTTGGGGTCTGATCTGTGTGTCGTTCTCTGTAAAGGCATGATGCCAAGTTCCCGAGAGAGGGAGGCAATTACAGTGAAATAGTAATATAGGAAGTTGTGAGCAGGAGCAGGACCTTCAGTCCGTCGAGCTATCACCATCTATGCTCATTTGCATACGTAAATTTTCTATTTTCAAATCAATTAACGAATTTGTGCCCACTATCCAGTCACACAATGCTTTCGAAAAGCAATTCACTCTGCTTACCAAGAAAAAAAAGATCTTCCTCACGTTACATTTACCAATCACAGTGCCTTTGCATTCGCTTGTTATCTAAACTCATGTTGTGAAGATGCCGGCGTTGGACTGGGGTAAGCACAGTCAGAAGTCTCAGAACAAGAGGTTAAAGTCCAACAGGTTTATTTGGTCGCACAATCCACAAGCTTTCGGAGTGCTGTCCCTTCATCAGGTGAGTGCGAGTTCTGTTCACAAACAGGGCATATAAAGACACACACACAATTTACAAAATAATGTTTGGAATGCATGTCTTTACAGGTAATCAAGTCTTAAAGATACAGACAATGTGAGTGGAGAGAGCATTAAGCACAGGTTAAAGAGATGTGTATTGTCTCCAGCCAGGACAGTTAGTGAAGTTTGCAAGCCCAGGCAAGCCGTGGGTGTTACAGATAGTGTGACATGAACCCAAGATCCAGGTTTAGGCCGTCCTCATGTGTGCGGGACATGGCTATCAGTCTCTGCTCAGCGACTCTGCGCTGTCGTGTGTCGTGGAGGCTGCCTTGGAGAACGCTTACCCGAATATCAGAGGGCGAATGCCCGTGACCACTGAAGTGTTCCCCAACCGGAAGAGAACACTCTTGCCTGGTGATTGTTGAGCGGTGTTCATTCATCCATTGTCGTAGCGTCTGCATGGTCTCCCCAATGTACCATGCCTCGGGACATCCTTTCCTGCAGTGTATCAGGTAGACAACGTTGGCCGAGTTGCAGGAGTATATACCTGTACCGAGTGGATGGTGTTCTCACGTGAGATGGTGGCATCCGTGTGGATGATCCGGCACGGCTTGCAGAGGATGCTGTGGCAGGGTTGTGTGGTGTCGTCGTCACTGTTCTCCTGAAGGCTGTGTAGTTTGCTGCCGACAATGGTCTGCTTGAGGTTGTGCGGTTGTTTGAAGGCAATAAGTGGGGGTGTGGGGATGGCATTGGCGAGATGCTCATCTTCATCGATGACATGTTGAAGGCTCTGGAGAAGATGTCGGAGCTTCTCCGCTCCAGGGAAGTACTGGACGACAAAGGGTACTCTGTCTGCCGTGTCCCGTGTTTGTCTTCTGTGGAGTTTGTTGCGGTTTTTCGCTGTGGCGCGTCGGAACTTTCGATCGAAGAATCGAGCGCCATATCCTGTTCTTGTGAGGGCATCTTTGAATGTCTGGAGTGTTTGATCTGAACCTCCTCAAGAACCGCACCGACCTCCTCACAAGGCAAGTGTCGGTGTGTGTGTCGGTGTGTGTGTGTGTGGTGTATGTGTCTTTGTGTGTGTGCTCCTAGATCTGAAGTCTGCTTTTCATGTCTTCCCTGTGTCCTAGTGGGTTTTCAGTGGCTGCACTGGTTTCCTTCCACTGTCCAAAGCCGTGAAGGCGAGACTGATTGTCCACGGTAAATCATCACACACAAATACCCGAGGCTGAAATCGAACTTGGAGCTGTGAGGCAGCAGTGCTTGCCCTTGAGCTAACATGCTGCCATTCATATATTCACCAACACACACAGGACAAACTGCCTCACAAATTGCAAGACTTACAAATCGACAATATATACACATAAACAGACAAACACTGAGCGTTTCGTTTGTTTGTCGGATTTTGTGTCCGTGAGAGTGCTTTTCATTTGCGAGTAATTGCTGTCCCTCAGAATCCTGTCCAGTAATTTTCCTCCCATTTGTGTAAGGCTCGCCAGCCTGTAATTTCAGAGAATACCCTTATTGCCCTCCTTATTCAAAGGAACAACACTGGCGAGTAGCCTGTCCTCTGCGACCTCTCCTATGAATATAAAGGATATAAAGATTCCGAACAAGGCCCCAGCAATCTTCTCCCTCTCCTTCCTCAGTATCCTGGGATGAATCCCAGCATGTCCTGGGGACTTGCCTACCTGAATGCTTTTCAAGGAACCCAGCATTTTATCATTCTTTATATCAGCATGCTCCCCTCTCGACCCACCACCCAACATGCCCTCCTTTGTGAATATGAATGCGAAGTATTCGGTAAGACCTCACTCACTTTCTGAAGATGAACCCAGGCATTTTCTCCTTTAGCCTTGAGTGGGCCTACATTTTCCGTAGCTGCCCACTTGCATGCATGCCCACTTATATACATATAAAACGCCTTGGGATTTTCCTTAACCATGTTTGTCAAGGACATTTCATAGTCCTCTTCAGACCGAAAGACTCCTTGATTCAATTATTTCCTCATTTGTTGATATTCTCGGCGGGTTCTGTCTGCCTCCCGTTTACTAAATCGTACTTATGCCGCCTTTTTCTTTTTGACTTACCTCACCATATGTCTTGTCACCCAAGTCTCCCAAAACTTGCTATCGTTTTCCTTCATTTCGCAGACATGTTGGTCATGAATTATAATCCACTGCCCTTTTAAACGTTTCCACATACCCTCAAACAGTGGCCCCTGATTTAAATTCCCCAGTTTCTGCCGAATACTGTTGTAGTTAGCCTTTACCCATTTTAGTAACTCCATCAGATGGCTACACTTATACTTATCCATAAGTTACTTACAGCTTACAGAATTATGTCTATTGTTTCCAAAATGCTCCACACTGAAATTTCGATCACCTGACCGAGTTCATTCCCCAATACCAGGCCGAGCATGGCCCCCTCCCTAGTTAGACTAATTACATGATGCATAAAGAATGTCTCCTGAACGCACCTTACAAATTCCCCACCACTTTATCCAAGCCTTTGACACTAAGGGAGTCCCAGTTAATATAGGGGAAGTTAAAATCACCCGCTACAACAACCCTGTAGTTTTTACGTGATTCCAAAATCTGTCCATATACCTGTTCCGCTGTCTCTCCCTGGCTGTTGGGAGGCCCAGTACAACCACACCAATGTGATTGCGACCTTCCTATTCCTGATCTCTACACTTATGGGTTCGCTGGATGAGACCCCCTCCAAGGTGTCTTTCCTCAGTACAGCTGAGATATTCCACCTAAGCCGGAATGCAACTACACCCACCTCTTTTACATCCCTCTCTATCACGCCTGAAATATCCAAATTCTGCAACGATAAGCTCCCAGTCCCGCCCCTCTCTCAACCAAGTCTCTGTAATACCTGCACCATCATAGTTATTTGTACTAATCCAAGCTTCAAGTTGATCTGTATGAGCTGTCATACTCTTAAAGTTAGCACAAAGAAATTTCAGACCGCCATCCCTGCCTTGCTGATTAACCTCTCTCTGACGGGCCTTCCCCTGAGCCTTATTGCTTTTAAACTCTAAGTCCTCGTCGGTCATTTCACTTGCTGATCTGTTGCTCTGATTGCCATCCTGCTGCCACAGTAGTTTTGAATTGAAAAACAATTCCCCTCAGGCCATGGAACATTCTCCCTCAATTGGCCTTTCAGTATCAGGCTGTAACTATTTTGCGCCAGTGCTTGTGTCCATGTCATGTAAAGTTTCAAAGCAGATTTGTTTCTCTCCCTCCTGCCTCACCCATCACTCCCCTGCCTCCCTGTCCCTATACTCTGACTCCTACTACAGCCACAAAATAATGCAGTGGAAATGTTGTGGTGAGTGGAGCAGAGCATTAGAGAATGGGGATGTTTATGTGTTGGCATCAGATATTCCTCATCATGTCACATCACAGGGAAGCAGTTTATTCTGTAACAAAACATGTTGTACTTGATGTTGTATGAGGTCATTATTGAAACATTTAAAACAGGATTTCTTCCCAGTGTGGGAGTCATTTAATCGAAAAAAGGAGACGCTGATGAAAGAGATCATGTTCCAGCAAAAAAAACAGAATTGAAAAGCCTGGCAGTAAGCTGCGTTAATACATCCATTGTCATGGAATCGAGTTTCGTTTCTACAGGCGCCCGAACACATGTTTGAGTGAAAGCGAACAAATTGCAACCTCCATTTTGCTTCAAGACAGGGGAAACGAATCTTTCAGGCCTCCAACAATTTCATGCATTCTATTGCAGACTGGAAATAAGTGACTTTTTTATGTTCAGCCCTTCTGATAATCTAAATGCATGTTAAATTTCTGGATATGGCTTGATCAAATGTAATTTTGAGAAAAACCTTTCGTTACGTTTTTTGTTCTGGATTTGCAATGAGCAAATTGTAAAGCTTGCGTTTCATGTCTAAGTTCACATGGACGCCTGTTTTGTGACTGTTCTGCAATTATACCACTGGAAGGGTTTAACATTCTTTCCGAGAAATACAACGTATTGCTAGTGTTAGTGAAGTTGGAAAAAAATGTTTTGTGCAACAGGCGTCCTTGTCAGTAATACAACCATAACATCTGGTCACTCACCGAAGGTACAGCTTTCCCCGATTCCTTCCATCAACACATCTTGATCACACTGTTATGAATAGATCTCATGTTGCTCCTGGGTTCCCCATGGCCTGTGGAAACCCTAACTTGTGGTATCCTCCCTACTGTGTTTCAACTTTCGTTACCGAATCTTTGCTTTCTTCCGCAGCATTGCAGATCTTTCGGTTTGTTCTCTAACATTTTAATGTATTTCAATATTTCGCAGCACATGCAATAACATTTGAATCAAACTGTTAACTATTTTCCAGGCTCAAAGCTTAATTTTCTTGTTTGGTTCCATTCTTTACAGTGAACATTGTCACGATGGTGGTCCTGAAATTCAGAAAATGTGGTCTCTCAAAATGTGTCACTTCTTACCTCGTGGCCATGGCAGCAGCGGATCTACTGGTCATTATCCTCGATCTGATATTGAGACACATTCCAATTGTTTATTGGGAACACTTTCTTTTCCTGCAGTATATTCCCGTGTGCAATGTCCACGCGGTTCTGCTTTATGCAGCTACTGACTGTTCTGTCTGGTTCACTGTTACTTTCACCTTTGATCGATTTGTGGCCATCTGTTCCCAAAAACTGAAAAGTAAATATTGCAGTGAGAAAACGGCAGCTGTCGTGCTGGGAACAGCGACTGTGATGAGCTGTTTAAAGAACATTTCTGGGCCCTTATGCTGAAGGGTGCATTTAGGTTGAGCAACATCCCTTGGTTTTGCCAGTACCCGAATTATGTTGTGTTCTCTCCAGTCTGGGGGACTGTTGTGTTCTTGCACAACCTTTTGAACCCATGTGTCCCATTTATCGTCATTTTGGTGCTCAATGTTTTCACCGTCAGGCACATTGTAGTAAGGAGCAGAGCCCGCAAGAGACTCCGCAACAACAAGAGTCACGAAACCCCCAGAGACCTTGAGATGGAGAGCCGAAGGAAATCCATCATTTTATTGTTTGTTATATCGGCAAATTTCATCCTTTTATGGGCAATGTTAATGGTTTACTCTATATGGTGGCGGATGTATTACTTCGGATATCGGCACATATGGTTAGATGCATTTGTTCAGGAATTGATGCTGCAACTCCTGAGTTGCTGCACGAACACTGCTATTTATGCCGTTACACAGACAATGTTCAGAGAGCAGCTAAAGAATGTGCTCAAGTATCCCTTAACTCCAATTCTTCAATTATTTCAACGATGAAAATAATTGACGCATTGGGAATGAGTCAATCATTTTCATTTGTTCCGAAGGTTCCAGGATTGAGAACACACAATTGTGCTTCTCTTGTCTCCAGGTAGCTGACCTGAATGTTCACATTCCCTCTTCCTCACATGGATCAACCAAAACAGTACGTTTCTCTCGTCCAGTAAACCTGTACACGAGTCTGATGCTGCACACTTAATGGGCAGAATCACAGTATCTTAGAATTGTTGCAGAACAGAAAGAGGTCTGGTGGCCCGCCATGTCTCTTCCGTCTCCACATCTGAGTATTCTTCCAACCACAACACATCACCTCACACTTCACCGTATTGAATTTCACCTGTCATCTATCAGCTCTCTCCACCTGCTTGTCCATGTATTCTTTATCGTTATCGTCACTCAGGGTACAATGCCTCCTGTGTCAAAGTAGAAACAAATATCAAATTTACCACTGTACACCAATATCGTAGTCAGTACACAACATCAAACTCAGTGGTCGCAATATCGATCTCTGGGGGATTCAAATGCAAACCTTTCTCCACCCTTAAAACTATTCTTTGACGATTACCCTTAGTTGGCTGTGATTTTGCCCATTGTGTATCAACGATTCGGCTCTCCCTTTTATCCCTTGCCACACGGGTCTGTGCTTAGCACTCTGTATAATCCGTTTTGAAAGACCATTGTACACCACAAGAACAGCATTACACCAGCTATTGCGACAGGTGCGATGCTGCATCAATAAAATTTGAGCACACTTTAAAAAAATATATACTTGTTAGATTAACCAGAACAATTATTTTTCGTTTATGTATTCATCTCGGATGTTACAATACAATGATAATTTTTCCTTAATGTTTATCCATTAACCTGCATGACCCATCTCATCCGACCTTGCACTGTTTGTCCTTATACACCCTTTAAACTACCAATGCCACCGCCTACAGTTATGCTATGAAAGTCACGCAGTATGACGCATGTATAATGTTTTTATCTTTGTGTAATTTTCCGGCAGATTTATTTATCTGCATCACTCTCACGAGCTGGTGGTCTCTCGAAGATATTGAACAACTTATTTGCAATTCTTTTGTTCCATAGCACGAGCAAAATTGATTATGTTATTGATCCCCATGGGACGTAGTCTTCAACCAGCATTGCAATGCTCTCTTTAATCAATGTCGTGCTATTTTCTCCTTTCCTCCTATTCCAACATTTCCAACATAAACGGAATGACTTGGAGCCAAGAATATTTAACGCCCAGCCCTGACCTTCCTTGAGCAACAACTCTGTTATCGCTCCAACATCACATTTTTTCGAGACAATCAGCATCTGGAATGCACTAATTACATGTGTCAAATTCAATGCAATCACATACATGCAGATTAATCCTGGCTTGACCTCAGTACATTCTCCTTTCCTCCAATTGCACCTTTTTAACTTGCTCGTCTGTATACTCGTTCTTATTACCGATTGGTGTCATTTCTCTATCATATTGATGCTGTTTAATATTTCCTCACAGATCCGACCCTGATCGAGTTATTTTAAAGCCCTCGCAACAGCAGAAACACAGTGCCCTGTCTATTTTGGTGCAACGCTCCATATGTCAGAATGGTGCTTACACCAAAGAAAGGCCCAGCGTCCAATTAGTCTCAAGGCCTCCTTCCTGCACCATTCTTCCAGCCAAGAATCCTTCTGTCTTATTGTCCTACTCTTTATTGGCTTGCACGTGACACTTGTTCTGCTTGCTCATGTTCTACATAGCTCCCGCAATTGTAAAAGAGGGGGCCTATCCTTCTGAGTCATTAGTATCAATATATTCCGCAGATTTCAGCTGTTTATCCACTCCTCCCGCCTTCCCAGAAGAATGCCCTACATCTGCTCTGTGACATATTTGATCTTAACACCATGGAGGCAATACAAAATGCAAGAATCAAGCTTTCTGTGTGGAGCTTTGCTGTCTGCGTTGAGATTGCACATTCTCCTCGTGCCTGCGTGGGTTTCCTCTGGGTGCTCCGGTTTCCTCCCACAGTCCAAAGATGTGCGGGTTCGGTTGATTGGCCATGCTAAAAATTGCCCCTTAGTGTCCTGGGATGCGTAGATTAGAGGGATTAGTGGGTGGGGCCTGGGTGAGATTGTGGTCGGTGCAGACTCGATGGGCCGAATGGCCTCTTTCTGTACTGTAGGGTTTCTATGATTTCTTTCCAACAACGTAAGCCTTTATATCACGAAACAATCACTTCAATATCACTATTCATCTTCAATTCTTCGACCCTTCCTTCCTCTCCTGTCGTTTCACAGGCCTTGCTCTAAATTCACTGCCAAGAGGAAACAGCATCTAAAATTACATATAAATTGCTGAGCAGGAACATTGTGACCCACGCACTATCTGCTTGCATTCATTTGAAGCTGAGTATTGACCAGTTCCCCCTTCGTCGATGTATTTAATTTAAGGTGTTACCACCTCTCTGAATTTACAATCCACATTGATCTCAGCCACGTTGTCTTCACCTGCCTCTCAATTTGTCACACCCGGATTTCAGATTGCTGCAGTGGTCAGCACCTTCAGCACATATGGTCACCAAGGATAATGTAAAGTCAATGACTGTGCATATATTACTGGACACACATTCCACTGAGCTGCACTGCCATCTTCCTACTTACTTCTCTTACCTTGCATTTTACGACTTGGGATTAATTTTATTAACTGACTACATAGGCTCAAATGTTGCCTTTTCCTGAAGTTGTTCTTCAAAACAATAACACCGAGTATTTAATCTGCTCGTAAGTTTCGTGTGACGACTTAGTTGTTCTTCGTTTTCTATTGCTGCCTCATGTCAGCTGAAATAGTCACCAATAAGTCACAGGGGATAAGAACTTTCGCCGATGGCATATAACGCCCGAAAACAAACATGTAAATAACACGTCTCTCCCCTAATCACCAAGTTGCTACCTTGAACCAAATTCACAAATGTGTTTGCCTGGTCCCAATCTCACTCAGGCTGAGCTCTCCCTTACAGGTTCTGCACCTCTTACCGGTTAACAACTATGAAATCTCTCTATATTGAATGAATGTTTGAAGTGTGATTCTCTCGTTCAATCTCCTGCTGCTGTAAACTAAGTAAGAAGTTTAACAACACCAGGTTAAAGTCCAACAGGTTTATTTGGTAGTAAAAGCCACACAAGCTTTCGGAGCTCCAAGCCCCTTCTTCAGGTGAGTGGAAATTCTGTTCACAAACAGAGCCTTTGTGAACAGAATTTCCACTCACCTGAAGAAGGGGCTTGGAGCTCCGAAAGCTTGTGTGGCTTTTACTACCAAATAAACCTGTTGGAATTTAACCTGGTGTTGTTAAACTTATTACTGTGTTTACCCCAGTCCAACGCCGGCATCTCCACATCATAGCTGTAAACTAATTCAGGTCCCTTGAGAAGCGCAATCCAGCGATTGGAAATGATTTGTAATTCAGTCACATATCTCACTCAATCGCCTACTTAAAAAACAAAGAACAAAGAAAATTGCAGCACAGGAATAGGCCCTTCGGCCCTCAAGCCAGCACCGACCATGCTGCCTGACTTAACTAAAACTCCCTCCCCTTCCGGGGACCATATCCCTCTATTCCCATCCTATTCATGTATTTGTCAAGACGCTCCTTAAAAGTCACTACCGTATCCGCTTCCACTACCTCCCCCGGCAACGAGTTCCAGTCACCCACTACTCTCTGTGTAAAATATCTGCCTCGTACGTCTCCTTTAAACCTTGCCCCTCGCACCTTAAACCTTTGCCCCCTAGTAAGTGACTCTTCCACCCTGGGGAAAAAGCTTCTGACTATCCACTCTGTCCATGTCTGTCATAAACTTGTACACTTCTAGCAGGTCCGCCCCTCAACCTCCGTTGTTCCACTGAGAACAAACCAAGTTTCTCCAACCTCTCCTCATAGCTAATGTCCTCCATACCAGGCAACATCCTGGTAAATCTTTTCTGTACCCTCTCCAAAGCCTCCACATCCTTCTGGTAGTGTGGCGACCAGAATTGAATAGTATATTCCAAGTGTGGCCTAACTAAGGTTTTATTAACCTGTAACCATGACTTGCCAATTTTTAAACTCAATGTCCCGGCCGATGAAGGCAAGCATGCCCGTATGCTTTCTTGACTACCTTCTCCACCTGATATTGCCACTTTCAGTGACCTGTGTACCTGTATACTCAGATCCCTTTGCCTATCAATACCAATAAAGGTTCTGCCATTTACTGTATATTTCCTATCTGTATTAGACTTTCCAAACTGCCTTACCTTTAAGTTGGAAAGTGAAATCCCACTCCAGTTGCCAAATTCCCAATGCATCATTTAGTTCTCAGTTTCACTAACATCTCGTGGTCCTCTTCTATGATTTTGAATGGTAACGTGTGCTGAACAGATAGATGATAACTCACAGAATAAGTGCAAATTAGTTTTGAATGAAAGAGTGGATCGTAACACAGAATTGTTCTTTTTACTTGGAACTGGATGTTACTTATGAACAAAATAACGGAATGCACCAAATTTATTTTCTTTTGCAGAAAAAAATGAATGCGTAATTAGAACAAAGAGGAAGGTATAGCGCAGGAAATGGCCCTTCGGCCCTCCAATTGGCCCGTGCCGATCATAATGTCCTAACTAAACTAAAATAAACCTTCTGTCCTTACTCGGACCGTATCGCTATATTGCATGTCTATCCATGAATCCATGCAGATGCCTTTTAGATATTGCTGATGCGTCTGCTTCCACCACCTTCTCTGGCAGCGCTTTCTAAACACCCATCACTCGCTTTATGAAAAACATGCACTACACAGCTACCTTAAACTTTCCCCCTCTCATCTTAAGTTTGTGCACCCTTGTAACTGGGTGTCCACTTCCACCCTGGTGAAAAAGCCTATGAGTGTCGACTATCGACGCTGCCTCTATTTCTCATAATTTTGCAGACCTTTATCACATCTCCCCTCAGCTTCCGTCTTTCCCGTGAAAACAATGCTAGTTTTATCAACCTCTCCTCATAGTCAGCACCCTTGAGACCCCGCAACATCCGACTGAACAACATTTGCACTCTTTCCAAAGCTTCCCCGTCCTCCTGGTACAGTGGCCACCAGAACTGTATGCAATACTCCAAAAGCGGCCTAATGAAGGTTTTTAAATCTGCATCAGGATTTGCCAATGTACTCAATGTCCCGGCCGACAAAGGCATTCATGCCATATGCATTAATTTCACCTTGGCCACCTGTGTTGCCACTTTTAGGGAACAGTGCACCTGCACTCCCAGACCACTCAGTATGCTAGTTTTCCTAATGGTTCTGCCATTTGCAGTATAATTTACACGACATTTTATCCTCCAAAATGCAGCACATCACGTTTGACCAGATCATAAGAACATAAGAACATAAGAAATAGGAGCAGGAGTAGGCCATCTGGCCCTTCGAGCCTGCCCCGCCATTCAACAAGATCATGGCTGATCTGAAGCGAATCAGTTCCACTTACCCGCCTGCTCCCCATATCCCCTAATTCCCTTATCGATCAGAAAAGTATCTACCCGTAATTTAAACATATTCAACGAGGAAGCCTCCACCACTTCAATGGGCAGAGAATTCCAGAGATTCACTACCCACTGAGAGAAGCAGTTCCCCCTCAACTCTGTTCTGAACGGGCCCCCCCCCCCCCTTATTTTGAGGCTGTACCCTCTAGTTCTGGTTTCCCTTCTAAGTGGAAAGAATCTCTCCACCTCGACCCTATCCGGCCCCTTCATTATCTTATATGTCTCTATAAGATCACCCCTCATCCTTCTAAACTCCAACGAGTACAGACCCAATCTGTTTAATCTCTCCTCATAAGCTGCACCCCTCATCTCCGGTATCAACCTGGTGAACCTTCTCTGCACTCCCTCCAAGGCCAATATATCGTTTCGCAAATAAGGGGACCAAAACTGCACACAGTACTCCAGTTGCGGCCTCACCAGTGCCTTGTACAGTTGCAGCAAGACCTCCCTGCTTTTATATTCTATCCCCCTCGCGATAAACGCCAACATTCCATTCGCCTTCTTGATCACCTGCTGCACCTGCAGACTGAGTTTTTGCGATTCGTGCACAAGGACCCCCAGGTCCCTCTGCACAGTCGCACGATGTAATTTTTCTCCATTTAAAAAATATTCCAATTTACTATTATTTCTTCCAAAGTGGATAACCTCACATTTGCTAACGTTATATTCCATCTGCCAGATCCTCGCCCACTCGCTCAGCCTATCCAAATCTCTCTGCAGACTTTCTGTGTCCTCCACGCAATTCGCTTTCCCACTCACCTTCGTGTCATCAGCAAACTTGAATACCCTACATTCAGTCCCCTCCTCCAGATCATCTATGTAAATGGCAAACAATTGAGGCCCCAGCACCGATCCCTGCGGCACGCCACTAGTCACCAAATGCCAACCAGAAAAGCACCCATTTATCCCAACTCTCTGCTTCCTGTTAGATAGCCAATCCCAAATCCACGCCAACACCTTTCCCCTAACTCCGTGTACCCCAAACTTCTGCAGCAACCTTTTGTGAGGCACCTTATCGAACGCCTTCTGGAAATCTAAAAACACCACATCCACCGGTTCTCCTCTGTCAACCGCACGAGTGACATCTTCATAAAAGTCCAGTAGATTCGTCAAACACGACTTTCCCTTCATGAATCCATGCTGCGTCTGCTTGATCGAACCATTCTTATTCAGGTGCTCTGTTACTTCCTCTTTAATAATGGACTCTAGCATCTTCCCAACTACGGACGTTAAGCTAACCGGCCTGTAGTTACCCGCCTTTTGTCTACTTCCTTTTTTAAACAGCGGCGTAACAGTAGCTGTTTTCCAGTCAGCCGGCACTACCCCAGAGTCCAGCGAATTTTGATAAATTACGACTAACACATCTGCTATTACCTCAGCCATTTCTTTCAGTACCCTGGGATGCATTCCATCCGGGCCCGGGGACTTGTCTACCTTCAGTCCTATTAGTCTACCAAGCACAACCTCCTTAGTAACAGTAATTGTATTAAGGACCTCCCCTCCCACCAACTCTCGATCTCTAATATTCGGCAAACTATTTGTGTCTTCCACCGTGAAGACCGACACAAAGATCTTGCTTAAAGTCTCAGCCATTTCCTCATTTTCCACTATTAAATCCCCCCTCTCATCTTCCAAGGGTCCAACATTCACTCTCGCCACTCTATTCCTTTTTATATACTTGTAAAAACTTTTACGAACATTTTTTATTGATGAGCTAGTTTAGTTTCATAATCTATCTTTCCTTTCTTAATCGCTTTCTTAGTCGTTCTTTGTTTTTCTTTAAAGCTTTCCCAATCCACTAATTCTCCACTATTTTTGGCCACTCTGTACGCATCTGATTTTATTTTAATACTCTCCTTTATTTCCTTCGTTATCCACGTCCGGTTATCCTTTTTCTTACAGTCCTTCTTTATCACCGGAATATATTTTTGCTGAGTACTTCAAAAAATCTCCTTAAAAAGCCTCCACTGTTCCTCAGCTGTCCTACCTACCAGTCTGCTCGCCCAGTCTACATTAGCCTATTCCACCCTCATCCTATCGTACTTCCCTCTGTTCAAGCAGAGGACACTGGTTTGGGACCCTACTTTCTCACCCTCCATCTGTATCAGAAATTCCACCATATTATGATCACTCATCCCAAGAGGATCCTTCACAAGAAGATCCTTAATCCTACCTGTCTCATTGCACAGAACCAGATCCAAGATAGCTCGCTCTCTCGTAGGTTCTGTAACACACTGTTCAATGAAACAATCCCGACAGCATTCCAAGAACTCTTCCTCAAGCCCTTACACGTCCAATTTGAGTCGACCAATCAATATGTAGGTTAAAATCCCCCATGATTATTGCCGTTCCAGTTTTGCACGCATCCATTATTTGCTCGTTTATAGCCCTCCCCACCTCTAAGTTATTATTTGGGGGCCTATAGACCACGCCTACCAGTGTCTTTCTCCCCCTACTATTCCTTATCTCCACCCACAACGATTCCACGTTTTGCTCCTTAGAGCCCATGTCGTCTCTCAGTACCGTCCTGATATTATCCTTTATTAACAAAGCTACCCCACCTCCTTTTTCTACCTGTCTATCCTTCCTAAATGCCTGATAACCCTGTATATTCAGTTCCCAGTCCCGGTCACCCTGCAACCACGATTCTGTGATGGACACTAGATCATATTCATTTGTATGGATTTGTGCCATCAACTCATTTACTTTGTTTCGAATGCTTCGTGCATTCAGGCAAAGTATCTTTATGCCAGCCTTTATCTGGACCCGGTTTGTTGAAGCGCTACTAACATCTCCCAAGCCCTCTCCTCCTTTAGCTAGTTGTTTATTCACTATACTCCTGGCATTAGAGGAGACACATCTCAATCCTATGGTCTGACCTCTCCCCTTCTCTGTTCCCAGTCCACCTGCCCTCTTGCACTGCCTATAACCCTTCTCTGTTTGCGAGCTACCTTCCTCACTCTCAGTCACGTCACTTTGATCCCCTCCCCCCAACCTATTTAGTTTAAACTCTCCCCAGTAGCCTTAGCCAACCTTCCTGCCAGGATATTGGTCCCCCTGGGATTCAAGTGCCACCCGTTTTTAGTATACAGGTCACACCTGCCCCTAAAGAGGTCCCAATGGTCCAGGAACCTGAATCCCTGCCCCGTGCACCATTCCCTCAGCCATACATTCATCCTCCACCTCACTCTATTCCTTTCCTCACCTTCCCGTGGCACAGGCAGCAATCCCGAGATTACTACCTTTGCTTTCCTCCTTCTCAGCTGTCTCCCGAATTCCCTATACTCTTTTTTCATGTTCCCTTCCCCCTTCTTACCCACATCAGCGGTACCAATATGTACCGCTACCTCCGGCTCCTTTCCCTCCCACCTCAGGATTTCTGGGACTCGCCCAGCGACATCCTGGATCCCAGCCCCAGAGAGGCAGACCACCATGCGAGACTCCCGCCTGCCTCCGCAAAATCGCCTGTCCATCCCCCTGACTGTCGAGTCCCCGATTAATACCGCCTTCCTCCTCCTTTCCTTTGCCCTCTGAGTTACACGGCCGGGCTCCACCCCGGAGACACGGCCACTGCTGCTTCCCCCAGATGGGCTGTCCCCCCCAACAGTACTCAGACAGGAGTACTTGTTATGTAGGGGCACTTCCACCGGGGTGCTCTCAATCACCCGTGTTTTACCCTTCCTGGCTGTCACCCACTTGGCCTCCTCCCGTGGCCCTGGTGTGACCACCTGATGATAGCTCTTGTCTATCACCTCCTCATTCTCCCTCACCTGCCTAAGATCGTCAAGCTACAGTTCCAGCTCCCTAACACGGTCCCTCAGGAACCGCAGCTCGACACACCCCTCACAGATGTGGCTGTCCGGGAGGCCAGGTGCCTCCAGGACCTCCCACATACTGCACTGCGATCAACACACTGGCTTAACACTCAAATTTCACCCTTTCTTCCAAGGTACACAGAGATAAGTAAATTATAAATAAAAAAGTAAGAAACTCACCCCTGGTCGCCCTTTCTGCCTAAACCCGATGAGCCAAAGCCCCTCAGTTCTCACTCAGCTCCCTCTCACTCCGCTGCCCGCTCCCAACGCTGCACATTAGATAGTGGGGCGTGCCTTTTAAACCTCCCGTGCACTAAAAAAAAGTCAAAAGACCCTTCCCAGTAAACCCCGCTGCCACTGCCGGATTCGCGCCAAAATTTAACAGGAATTAAATAAATAAATAACACCCGCGAAAAAGTACTTTAACTTAAATCTTACCCCAAAAATCCTGTCACCAGTCACACCTCTGCCTTTCTCTAAAACAACAAAGAGGACTATCCCCCCAACTAACTGACTTTTATACAACTTTTGACCCTCCCAGTAAACCCCGCGGCCACTGCCGGTTTCGCGCCAAAATTTAAAAATAATTAAATAAATAAATAACACCCGCGAAAAATTACTTTAAATTAAATCTTACCCCCAAAATCCTGTCACCAGATCACACTCCGTCTGCTATTTCCGTGCCCATTTCTCCAATCTATCTATATGCTGTTGCATCTCTGACAATTCCCGGCGCAAACCTACTGACCAGACCACCCACATTTTACTCCAGATCCTTTATATATTTTGAAAACAACAGAGGTCCTAGCACTGAAACCTGCGGAACACAACTAGCTGCAGATCTCCATTTTGAATAAAAACCCTTCCACCACTACTCTCTGTCTTCTATGTCTCAGCCCGTTCTGTATCCATCTCGCCAGTCCATGAGATTTCTTTGCACTAGACTGTCATGTGGGGCCTTGGCTAACACAAATTCTGAAACATAGGACAGATTTGGCAGATATCTTCCTTCACAATAGACTTGAATGCATTGCTATGAACAATAGATTGAAATGTATCATCCATGTACTCCTGCAGTAGATTTTGATGTGTCACTATGAAAAAAATGATTTGCATAGAAAACAGAAATGTTCCTCTGCAGTAGAATTGTATGCGTTATTATGGATAACATCTAAACATGGAACACAGAGATCTTCTTCCAAAGGACAAAGGAATTTTATATTGTGAAAAAAAATCTTCTGAATATAACACCTGCAGGCCCTTCTCAAATGCAGCTAAGAATGCAATTGTGGACAATAATGTAGACGGATGCATAAATATATATCCAACTGTGCTCCAGATGGTCGTGTAATTGTGAACAATAAACTGCAATGGTAGGCGCACATGTTCTCATACACGTTGTTATGGAGAAAAAAATACCGAAGATGTTCTTCGTTCGTATGGCTGGTTGCTTTATTGTGAACAATGGAGAGGAATTTAAAAACGCACCAATTTTCAGTTGTTCCAATGCATCTTATTCTGAACAATATAATGTAATATGACACGGAACGATTTTGCATATTAAAGCTGGAGGTGAAACGATGAGAAAAATAAAGTAGAGAATGGAAACGGAAAGCTTATTCTATACTACTGACAGATCTCTTATTCTGAACAATCAGTGCTTCGAAGGTAATGTAACATTAAGGCCGTGTCGATGATCCGGCACGTCTTGCAGAGGTTGCTGTGGCAGGGTTGTGTGGTGTCGTGTCGTGGACAACCACGCAACCTCAAACAGACCATTGTCCGCAGCAAACTACCCAGCCTTCAGGAGAACAGTGACCACGGCACCACTCAACCCTGCCACAGCAACCTCTGCAAGACGTGCCGGATCATCGACACGGATGCCATCATCTCACGTGAGAACACCATCTACCAGGTACACGGTACAAACTCTTGCAACTCGGCCAATGTTGTCTACCTGATACGCTGCAAGAAAGGATGTCCCGAGGCATGGTACATTGGGGAAACCATGCAGACGCTACGACAACGGATGAATGAACACCGCTCGACAATCACCAGGCAAGAATGTTCTCTTCCTGTGGGGGAGCACTTCAGCAGTCACGGGCATTCAGCCTTGGATCTTCAGGTAAGCGTTCTCCAAGGCAGCCTTCACGACACACGACAGCGCAGAGTCGCTGAGCAGAAACTGATAGCCAAGTTCCGCACACATGAGGATGGCCTAAACCAGGATGTTGGATTTATGTTACATTATCAGTAACCCCCACAGCTTGCCTCCTGGACTTGCAGAATTTCACAAGCTGTTCTGTCTGGAGACAATACACATCTCTTTAACCTGTGTTGAATGCTCCCTCCACCCACATTGTCTGTACATTTATGACCTGGCTGGCTGTAGAGATTTGCATTCTAATCAGTATTCTGTAATTTGATTTCTGTGTCTGTGCCCTGTTTGAGAACAGATATCCACTCCATCTGACGAAGGAGCTCTGCTCCGAAAGCTTATGGCATTTGCTACCAAATGAACCTTTTGGACTTTAACCTGGTGTTGTGAGACTTCTTACTATTTCAATCAGCCCATCACATTCAAACATGAAGTTGAAGCTTCGAATACTGTCTGTGTCAGTGTTTGTGGGTTCAGTCCTTCTCTCGCTTTTTCACTTGTCTGAAGAATTTGAATTATAGACATTGTTTAATCATTCCTTTCTCTCAGCACATGTAACTTGTGAAACTACAAGGGTCACAATCTAATGTCAGTAACAAAGAACTGTATCTTTATTCATCCATCATTTCCAATCTCTGAATAGATCACACACATTTCCAGAATGCAGGAAGCTCTCAATGGAAACTACTTCCAATTATTCCCCAATACAATTGTTCACACTTTACTGTGAACTACATTCCACTGACACTCCCAAAACAGCCATGGAAAAGTGACTGGTTGTTTTAAACATTGAAACTGAACTATATTAATTTACGAATCCCTCACATTAGACAGAAATGGTGACCCTGTTTTGATGAGAGTGATCAGATTAACATTGAACCATGAAAGCAGCCTCCGTACTGAGATTAACCACATTTGCAGCAATTCCAGAGTATCAGAGACATTGCTCTGTGTATTGTGTGAATCCAGCTGTGAAATATCGGAACATTTTGAGATTCCACATTTCATCATTTATTAAAGTACATTATTCCATCCCTTTTCAATCTAAGTTGTGTCAGTTTACATTTCCCTGAACTGAAACCTCTCAGTTTTGTCCATTTACAAAATATGAATAACTTTGCAAATTGATGTTTCCAGCGATGCTGCTGACAATGATGGATAATTGTTTGTGTCATTGGCCAGGATGTTTCGCATTCTGTCACATTAAATGGTTCAAAAGATATGACAAAACTGCAGATACCTTTCTGTGGCTGGGTGGGGAGGGAGGGGGGAGGGGGGTGACAGCATGCGTCTGTATCAATATATTTAAATCTCAAATATGTGTAGTTGTCGGCCATTTAACCCATCAAGCCTGCTCCACCACTCAGACACACACTCACAGAGACATAAACACACAGAGACAGACACTCACATACACAGAGACACACACTCAGAAACACAGACACACACAGACGCACACTCAGACACACATTCACAGATAGACACACTCTCAGAGACACAAACACACGTAGACACACACACAACAGAGACACACACTCAGAAACACAGACACACACACACACTCACAGAGACATAAACACACAGAGACAGACACTCACATACACAGAGACACACACTCAGAAACACAGACACACACTCAGACACACATTCACAGACAGACACACTCTCAGAGAAACAAACACACGTAGACACACACACAACAGAGACACACAGACACACGCTCAGACACACAGACACACATTCACAGACGCACACACACTCAGAGACACAAACACACGTAGACACACACACAACAGAGACACACACAGACACTCAGACATACACACACACACACACATTCACAGAGACACAGACACACATACACAGACACACATACACGCAGTCACACATTCACAGACACACATTCACAGATGCACACTCACGGACACACACACACACTCATTCACAGAGACACCCACAGTCATAAACACACACACACACACACTCACAATCACATACATTCACTCACACACAGGCACACATTCACACACACGTGCACACAGAAATACACACACAAATGCAGACACACACAGAAACACATTGAAATACACACACGCTTAAACACACACAAACACATGCACACAGTTGGAAATACTCTCTCACACACACAGAAATACAGACACATAAGCGCACCGACGCTCACACACACTCATTCCGTTTTTTTTTAAACTCCTCAATGCTCCAACTAAAAAGTAATGGGATCTGACCTCGAGATGGGGGTGGCACGTTCGCACAATGGTTATCACTGCTGCCTCACAGCGCCAGGGTTCGATGGAGAGATCCAAACTCACACCACCCCCTGATGTGGCAAAGGGGACACCAGGCCGAGCTACAGAGTGGATGCAAAGAACAGCGGCGTGTGTTTGATTCTGGTGATGCACACACTCCGAGCCGGTATTGAATAATTCTGAGGCAGAGATACATCAGATTGAGACTATATGACACATTGGGCCTTTAAATTTCCCATAACAATCCCTCCTCTCTCTAATATGATCTCCCTGTGTGTGAAGAGAGGGATCTTGGAGTGAGTGTCCACTGTTCCTGAGGGTAGCAGGAGAGCTCGATAAGGTGGTTTCGACCGGCAGACAGAATACTTTCCTTTACTGGCTGACGTATAGAATACCAGAGCAGGGCAGGTTCTGCTTGAGCTATATAAAACACTATTTAGACCACAGTTAGGATCGTGTATGCAGCTCTGGTCGGAACTGGAGAGGGTCCAGAGAGAATTATCCCCGTGTCTGAGTGGGTTTACTCCGGGTGCTCAGGTTTCCTCCCACAGTCCAAAGATGTGCAGGTTAGGTTGATTCGCCATGGTAAATTACCCCTTAGTGTCAGGGGGATTAGCAGGGTAAATATGTGGGGTTACAGGAATAGTGCCTGGGTGGATTGTTGTCGGTGCAGGCACAATGGGCCGAATGGCCTCCTTCAGCACTGTAGGGTTTCTAAATTTACAGAGGAAGTTATCAATTGTGCTGCTGTGCAGAGGGACCTGGGGGTCCTTGTGCATGAGACGCAAAAACCCAGTCTGCAGGTGCAACAGGTGATCAAGAAGACAAATGGGATGTTGGCCTATATCGCAAGGGGGATAGAATATAAAAGCAGAGATGTCTTGCTGCATCTGTACAGGGCATTGGTGAGGCCGCAGCTGGAATACTGTGTGCAGTATTGATCCCCTTATTTGTGGAAGGATATATTGGCCTTGGAGGGAGTGCAGAGAAGGTTCACCAGGTTGATACCAGAGATGAGGGATGTTGATTCTGAGGAGAGATTGAGCAGATTGGGTTTGTATTCGTTGGAATTTAGAAGGCTGAGGGGGGATCTTATAGAGACCTATAAGATAATGAAGGGGCTGAATAGGGTAGAGATGGAGAGATTCTTTCCACTTAGAAAGGAAACTAGAACTAGAGGGCACAGCCTCAAAATAAAGGGGGGGTCAGTTTAGGACAGAGTTGAGGAGGAACTTCTTCTCTCAGAGGGTGGTGAATCTCTGGAATTCACTGCCCACTGAAGTGGTGGAGGCTACCTCATTGAATATGTTTAAATCACGGATAGATGGATTCCTGATCGGTAAGGGAATTAGGGGTTATAGCGATCAGGCGGGTAAGTGGAACTGATCCACTTCAGATCAGCCATGAACTTATTGAATGGCGGCGCAGGCTCGAGGGGCTAGATGGACTACTCCTGCTCCTATTTCTTATGTTCTTATGTTCATATGTACAGATTTCAAAAGCAGGGAAGCCATTTCAGGGAAGTTATTTCCATTACTTCAGTTTTATCAACATCAACTTTGTCACCTGAGTAATAGCCAAACTTTATAATATTCTCATTTCAGAAAGAATATGGATGTTGTAGGATCTGATAACTATCGCAGGATGTCATCAGAATATGTCAATTTGTGCTCTTGTTCTCCAGCTAGAACACCTTTCATGTCCTGACTGTCTGTCACCATTTGTGCTCAGGATTCTATGCATATAGTGAACAGAAGGGGGGACAGAGGACAATCCTGTCTTGTCCTCCTCTTGAGTCCAAAGACTTCAGAAATATGACCATTCCCTCTGACAGAGGCCTGTGGATTTGAATAAAGGATCTGGACCCATCTTACAAAGTTGGGTCCAAAACCCAGGCCGTCTGAAGTCTGAAATAGGTACACCCATGATTCCTGGTCAAAGGCCTTTTCAGCGTCGGAAGATAAGACCATGGCCTCAACTCCACGACCTTGGGCATGAGTCATGATGTTAAGGAGCCTGTGGAGATTGTCCCCAGAGTAATGCCCTGTTCTACTAGTTTAGTCTGGGTTTATGATCTCAGTTATTATCCTATAGATAATATAGATATGATTATCTATATAGATAACATAGTGCAGATATTAGATGTTGAAAATTGAGTACAGTGACACAAGAAGCAGCACTCAGCAGCTTTTGATGGACTTCCTCACAATGGCCTTTGAGTTGTTCTGAAAGCAAACTATCAAGAGCTCTACGCGCCGTTGTGAGGGAGTCCATCAGAAGTTGATGAGTGCTGCTTTTTGTGTGGTTGTACTAAACTTTCAATTTAATTCAATCCATTTTAAATTATTTTTCTTCCTTTTGGAACAGCAAATTAGATGATACAACCTCTTAAACACACCATCACTCAGCTCAGTAATGTCAGGGGTGAGGGATCTCTTGCTGCATTGAGTTGTTGATAGTGTTGAGATTGTTGAAGGGTCCAGTGCCGAGAGCTGGGAGCGGACACAAACTCCCCGTCCATTCAAACTGGCCACTGCAGCCGCTTGGGGACATCACTGCAGGCCGCCGTGTGATTGGCTGCTGGCTGCTTTGTGATGTCACCTGGAGACAGGTCATCACCCCTGGTTATTTAGCTTTTTGTTTTATTTTTAAATTGTTTTTGATACAAAAATGGAAATAAATGAATATAATCTGAGTCATTTTATGCTGCAGGGTGATATAGATTGGGACCGGAATATTGAAGGGTACAAGATGTTTGGGAAGGACAGGCAGTGAGGAAAAGGTGGAGGAGGACGAGCTCTATTAATTAATGATGGTGTTAACACAATAGAGAGGGATGGACTAAGCTCAGGAAACCTGGATGGAGAAATGGTTTAGGAAGAAATTTATGAGAAACGATAAAGGGAAGAAGTCTCTTGTGGGATTGACAGGCCCCTAAACAGTAACCACACAGTAGGAACAAGGTATAAAGGAGTTCGTCAGAAAGAGATGGCGATAATCATTCCGGATTTTAATCTAGATAAAGACAAAAATCAGAAGGACAAAGGTAGCCTAGGTGAGGGATTGATAAATATTTTCAGGATAGTCTATTAGAACAACATGTTTTGCCACCTATGAGAGAGCAGACTATACTCGACCTGGGAAAGTATACAAATAAGGATTAATTAATGACCTGATAGTGGAGGCACCCTGAGATAACAGCCATCATAATGTGATGGAATTTAGCATTCATTTTGAGGGAGGATCTGAGTCTAATATTCTAAACTGAAATAAGCTTAATATTTCACAATCCACAGACTAGATATATTCAAACAAGAATGAAAAATTCCCAGGGAGGGCCCACGAGGGCCCACCCTCTGTGGTTAGTTAGAACAGATAAAGACAGTATCAAAGTTAAAGATAAAACATATTTGAGTGACAGATCAGAAGATTTGGCAGAATATCAAAAAGAGTAAAGAATGACTGAAAGATGAATAAGGAGGGGAGGTTATTTCCAAATTTGCGAATAATGGAAAACTAGGTGAAAATCTGAATTATGAGGATGATGCAAAGATGTTTCAAGGGGATGTGGAGAGGCTCAGGGAGCGGCCAAAGAATTGCCAGCTGGACGACAAGGCGGGAAAATGTGAGGTTATCTAATTTTGTAGAAAAAGCAGAAATTAAGTTAATTCCAAAGATATTTTGATGTCTTTGTTGATGAGGCACTGAAAGCGAACGTGAGAGCAGTTAAGATAACACATGGTATGTTAGACATTATTCGAAGAGGATTTGAGTTGAGGAAAAAGGTGTCTTCCTGCAATTATATGCAGCCTTGCTGAGACCAACCTGGAGTACTGTGTACAGTTTTGGTCTCCTGCCCGAAGCAAAGATGTACGTGGCATGTAAAGAAGGTTCACTAAAATCGGTCCAGGGACAGATGGGTTTTCCTATGAGGAACAAAAATACTTTATTCTCAGGTCTTTAGAAGAATGATAGCTGAACTTATTCAAACCTACACTATTTTACGGGGTTCAATAGGCCAGATGTAGAAAGGATGTTTCCCCTTGCTGGAGGGTCTGAAACCTGGGACACAGTCTGAGAATAAGGGGCAGTTATTTAGGCTGAGATGAGGGGTATTTGTTTTCCATTAGAATGCTGGTGAATCAAGGAATGCAGGGATAATGCTGGAAATGGTGTTGAAGCAGAGGATCAGCCATGGTCACATTGAATGATGGAGTGGATTTGAAGGACAGAATGGATGACTCCTGCTCCTGTTTCTTAACGTTCTTATTGCAATAGGAATGGAAGGTAAGAGTAAGAAGGTTTTGCTGCAGTTTTACATGATCTTCATTAGATCACAACTGGAGTAATGTGTATAATGTTGAGCTATTTACATAAGAAAGGATAGAATTGTATTAGAACCAGTTCAGAGAAAGTTCACTCGGCTGATTCCTGGGATGGAGAGGTTTATTTTACGAGGAAAATTTGAGCAGATTGGAGTAATAACTATGAAAGTTCAGAAGATTAAAAGGTGATCGCATTGAGGGGATGAGACAGGGTGGTTGCTGAGAGGCTGTTTCTTCTTGTAAGAGAGACCAGAACAAGGGAACAGATTTTAAAATGTAATTGTCAGTCCCTTAAGACTGAGATGAGGAAACATTTATTTTTTAGATGGTGGCTGGTCAGTGGAATTCTCTTCCCTGGAGACTCGTGGCGGCAGAATCATTGAATATATTCAAGACTGAGTTAAGGATGATTTTGATTGAGAAGCGAATCAAGGGTAACGGGGAAAAGAGTTGAGACTATAATTAGATCAGCTGTGATGGAGTATGCTCGAGGGGCTGAATGGCCTTCTGCTGCTCCTAGGTATTTTGTTCTTATCCCAATACGTCCTTCAGACTGCTCTCTGTGACCAGTGATGGATACACAAGCTCTATGTTTTGTCCTCACCAGAGGCTCCCCTGTGCCCATTCATTAGGCCACCCACTCAACCCATCTCACCAGCAGTAATTACCCACTCTGCCCCCAGGCCTTCCTGATCCAGCACTTCATCTTCCATTGGCGGAAGGATGGCAAGACCTGGATGTCTCCACTCTTCTTCACTCATTCCCTGATGATGTTTGCTCTCTTTCCAAACACATAAATTGTTACTCACTCATTAAACACATGCAGTAGCCCAGGGTTGTCCAACGTGTGGACCAAGGGGCGAATGTGACCCTCGAAGCCCCTCAATGCGGCCCCCGGAGCGAGTTTCCAGAAGCTCAGTCACACATTTCAGTTTGAATGGAAGAATCTGCATGGAGCTGCTCCTCCAATCACATCCCGTTTCTTTCCCATGTTTGCTGCTGATCGGTTTTTGAGCCGATCTGCAGCAAATGTGGGAGAGAAACAATTTGTGATTGATGAGGATTAAACTCTAATAATCATCTTTATTTATTACTCACTATTGTGCTCAGCAAGTTGTTTCTTTTCATATCTCAGTTTAGTTTTTAATTGAAATTTCTGCTGTGCAAAACTTTATCATTCTGAAATTTACTCATCGGCCCCTTGAGTGAGAAAAACATTGACGAGTGTTTGCCCAGTGAATATGTTGGTCAGCCCAGCTCGAGCCTATGCTGTTGCCAGCCGAACGGACATGTCTCTGACAGTCAATGCTGCTGCCTTTGCATTGTAAGAGTTTCAACAACACCAGGTTAAAGTCCAACAGGTTTATTTGGTAGCAAATACCATTAGCTTTCGGAGCGCTGCTCCTTCGTCAGATGGAGTGGAAATCTGGTCTCAAACAGGACACAGAGACACAAAATCAAGTTACAGAATACTGATTAGAATGCGAATCCCTACAGCCAACCAGGTCTTAAAGAGACAGATAATGTGAGAGAAGGCAGCATTAAGCACAGGTTACAGAGATGTGTATTGTCTCCAGACAAGACAGCCAGTGAGATTCTGCAAGTCCTTTGCATTGCCAGTGTCTGGGTGGAGATGTTCTTTCCACAATTTCCCTCTCATCCTCCTTCACATACCAGGCGGTGCTGCACTCACCGTGGCAGAATACATCAGGACATTGATCCTTTTCCACTCTGTAACCACGTGTCTGAAACCTGCTCATCTCCCAGCAATCTCCATCCAGACTGGCTTGTACCGATGGGATAATCTCCTCCCATCTTGAGGGAACAGGACCTCCCTCTGAGCCTGAGCAGCCAATTGCCTGAACCGGGACTGCCCCCTGCCCAGGCTGCCTCAGTGGGCAGCTCCCCCTGCCTGCCAACGGTTAATTGTCCGCCTCTGACAATATCACCTTCATAACTCTGCCTATCCTGCACACACGGACACACCACCCATTTCCAATCCCCATGCTGGGACTTCAGAGCTTCTGCTAAAATAACAGCCATTATCTTCAACCTCGCCACAAACTGCATTCCCAAACCACTGACCATCCCATGTCCCTCCCGAGCCACTCCGAGTAAGGACATGGGGATCCTGTGATTATGGTCCTGTCCCATCATCACTTTTATCATTTAATCACTCCTGTTATTCCAGTTTGTCCTTTCTTTGTTTCTTCCCCAGCCACCCACCGCTGTCACTTCAAACCTGTCAATTCACTGCCCGTTCTCAGTCCCAATGGAAGCTCAAACCTTACCCCTGTTTCTCTCTTCACATGTATTTCGCGAACCTGCTGAGCATTTCCAGTTTATTTGTATTTCATTTTCAGCATTGAGTATTTCCTCATTCTACAGAAATGCAAGTTGTGTTTTTGGAATGTCTGATACAATACATTGTTATTGTTATTAACAGTATTATTTAAAACACTGGGGATTGAGCCTGATTCCTGTTATTCCTCTCTCTGGTCTCCAGTCTGTATACGAACGCTCTCACAGATGCTTGTGCTGAGGACCTCGCCTCCGCTCTCAGTACAAACCAGTCACTGAGGTTTCTGGACCTGGGATCAAACTCCTTCACAGATCAATCTGTCCCTGCTCTCCGCCGCCTCATAGTGACCTGCAGGAGTCTGAAATGGATCTCGTGAGTGTTAAGTTTTAGTGTAACAATTAAAATTCAAATGGATTTCAAGTATAAATGGGCCTGAATCTTCCAAGCAGCAGCAATGTTAAGCAGATTGTCGGTATGTGTGGTCGGTATGTGTGAAAAGTCCCCCAACCTGAAAGTGCTGCATATTTCTCCCAGAATCTTCAGCACTGCGACACTGGGAGCTCCATCAGAGCAGACTCGAGTCGAGGAAGAGAGAGCACAGGCCCTATTTACAGCACAGTGACTCCAAGGAGATCCATCAGAGCAGAGTTGGGGAAGAGAGAGCACACACCTTATTTACAGCACAGTGACCCCGGGGAGCTCCAGCACAGCAGAGTTGGGGAAGAGAGAGCACACACCCTATTTTCAGAACAATTACCCCAGGGAGCTCCATCAGACTGTGTTTTACTGTTGAGAAAAGCATGGATGTTAGGGAACTTGGGGAAATAAATATTGATGTCTTGAGGAGTGTACATATTACAGAGAAGGAGGTGCTGGAAGGTTCAAAGCGCATCAACGTCGATAAATCTGTGGGACCTGATGAGGTATATCCCAGGACGGTGTGAAGGCTAAGGAGGAAATTGCAGGTCCCCTAGACGAGATATTTAAATCATCGATAGTCACGGGTGAGCTGCCTGAAGATTGGAGAATGGCAAAAGTTGTGCCTTTGTTTGGAAAGGGCTGCAGGGAAAAGCCTGGACTTAACAGGCCAGTGAGCATCACATCTGTGATGGGTAAATTGTTGGAAGGCATTTTGTGGGACAGAATCTACAGGCATTTAGAGATGCAAGAACTGATTCGGGAAGGTCAGCATGGCTTTGTGAGTGGAAAATCATGTTCACAAATCTGATTGAGTTTTTTGAAGGGGTAACCAAGAAGGTAGATGAGGGCAGTGCAGTTGATGTGTCCATGGACACTGATTAGATGCTCTGACTGTGACTGTTAATGTATGAAATGAGAGGGGAGAGATACAAAATGGTACACTTGGAATACTGTGTGTGCAATTCTGGTCACCCTATTATAGAAAGGATATTATTAAACTAGAAAGAGTGCAGAAAAGATTTACTAGGATGCTATTGGCACTTGATGGGTTGAGTTACAAGGAGAGGCTGAGTAGACTGGGACTTTTTTCCTTGGAGCGTAGGAGGCTGAGGGGTGACCTTTTGAGGTCTATAAAATAATGAGGGGCTTAGATCAGCTAGTTGGTTGATATCTTTTCCCAAAGGTAGGGGAGTCTAAAACTAGAGGGCAAATTTTTAAGATGAGAGGGGAGAGATACAAAAGTGTCCAGAGGGGCAATTCTTTCACACACAGGGTAGTGAGTGTCTGGAACAAGCTGCCAGAGGCAGGAGTAGAGGCGGGTACAATTTTATCTTTCAAAAAGCATTTAGATAGTTACATGGGTACTATGGTTATAGAGGGATATGGGTCAAATGCGGGTAATTGGGATTAGTTTCAGGGTTTTTTAAAAAAAGGGTGGCATGGACAAGTTGGGCCAAAGGGCCTGTTTCCATGCTGTAAACCTCTGTGACTCTATGATTGGGTCCAGTCAGATTGTGGGAGGTGTAGTATGGGGATCAGTGGGAAGTGATTGGGGAACTCGGTTGTGCTATTCAGGTATTAGCCCAGGTGGTGAGCTGTCTACCATTACCTGAGTAACTATCCAGGTAAACTTTGTGGATCTGTCCCAAGTATCTGACTCTAACTGCAGCAGGGGAGTTCCCCAATAGTAGTTAATACCCCTGGGACAATTCCCAGGTAGATCAGTGCGTCAGCACATCCACAGGGTCCCGATGCTCATCTTGGAATCTGTGGCTGGTCTCTGGCAATCCAGAGACCAGAAGATTTGTCCCATTAACTCCAGTCTCCTGTTATTTACTCTGTTGTTCATTCTGTTTATTTCCTGTTTCATCTTTCATCTGTTTCAGGCTGTTTGGCAATCAGTTCAGTCCAAATGGGAAGAGACAGCTGGAGTCGCTGCAGGGATCCAGACGGGGACTGAGAGTGACAATGTGGACATTTCAATCTATAAACATTGCTGCTCCACCGGTTACAGTGAATTCCTGAATTGTGGAGTTCTTCGACAGCTCCTTCCAAACCCTTCATTCCTGCCCCTCTCCCTCCCTATTCCATCAGCCCCCCCAGTCTGGCAGTGACTTCCCTGCTTACCTCGTTTCCCAGCTAGAAAACTGTTGTAGTTTTAGTCTCCACATTGAAGGAAAGATTGCTGCAAACCATTGTTTAAGCAGCAATGTGTTGTCAGTGGTCTCAGCAACAGAGTCTTCAACCTCCTTTCAAAAGGGAGCAGCAGAGATCATTCTCCAGAGAGACAACAGTGTGTGTGTGATTCTGACAGTACCCAGCAGAGGGCAGATTGGTCAATCTTGTCAGAGTTTCCTCTCTGTCTCTGTGAATGAATTAAAGGCTCCACCAGCCTCTCCTCAAAATCTCTTTCACTATCTGGTGATTAAAGTGACACAATGCCACCATCTGCTGGTGGCACCCAGCTACTGCAGGGGCTGTTCTTCGTGAGCCTCAGACAAGTTCAGTCAGTCCCATGTCTGCATCTGGGACCCGGTTTCTGCAGCGTGAATATTGAACAATATTGACAGGGATTGGAGTTTGCAGCAGGAACCCCGGCTGGTGAATTAACCCTTTTATCACCAGACACTGTACATGAACTCTGTTCCCTCATTCCCTATGGGAGATATTGTCTGGAGGTTGTAGTTGGGGATGATCTCAGACTGTAATGTGTACATTTGGTGCAGTTATCAGACACTAATCCCATTCAGAATGGGAGTGGGTAAACTCTGCTGCACTCTGTAACTCCTGTGTCAGACATTGTCAGTTTTAATCTTACACAGTGGATCAGTTTTTTTTTAATGTTTCCAAGATAATTCTCTCAATCTCACAGACTGATTCTTTGAAAATTGGAAATACAAACATTTTCAGACACAATTACAACCTTTAATCACATTTTGTCCGTGTTCGAAAAGAAAATAATTTCCAAACAAACTATTCCCCTTTTGCAACTCTTGCTTTCCAATTCCACAGGTTTCGGTGAGACAGAGAGCAGCTCAGTTGGAATCCAAATGCTTTCATTCCACTCTCGCCCCCCTCCCGTTTACCCTGCCAATTATCAACCTCAACAAAAGTTCCCACATATTTATCTGGGACAGTTTCAGTGTTGAAGCAGGGTAACCATTCCTTAACCCACAACACATTCACACGGTAAATGTTGCTTCAATTATGTCTGGAACTGTTCACATCTCAAATGCATAGGTTGATTGACGTGATTCCGTTCCAAAGATGGAATGCGTTTCTGTTTTATAACCTCAATCTCTCACAGGCACTGACATCCCCACGTAAAAACACACAATCACAAGCATAATCTCACACAGACACTCGCACAGAGACACAATCATGGAAACTGTCTCACACGGACATACACATGCACACATCTGCACATCCTACACACATCCCTCCAGATGCACACACTGACACCCACACACTCATTCACACACTGACAAACTTATACATATGCTCACAGGGACAGAAAAACACACCCTCTCGAACACTCACATACAAATCCACATACTGACACACAGAGAGACTTAGAGAGAAAAACACAGAATCTCTGTTAAATACACACAACACGCAGCCATACACCCACAGAAACACATCACAAACCCATGCATTACAGCGGTTAATGAATTCTCAGCACCCCATCACCAAATGAAATTGAAGTTGGACGACAGTGATTAACATTTCCTCTGAAACCGACATCCCTAGAACGAAAGCAACACAGGAACACTGGCGCAGCATTGCACAGGATCGGAGCCTCGGAAATGCAGTTTGCTCTTTCCTTGTTCCTTATATCTCACTATGCAGAGCGAGAGCATAGAAAGGTAGAATTCACAATTTCACTCTGTTCCTGCACACTCACCTCAGCTTTATTTAATTTCTGAATGTATGATTTATTTTGGAATATCCCAAAGATCTCAGGACAGATTCATGATGTCCGATATTACCATTATTTATCAAACTGTTTATTTTACCATGACAGATGTTGCTGCTCTGTAATTGTAATGGATATTCCTAATTTTATCATCTGTATAGCTGTAGTTATTTACAATTAAATACATACTGGTTATTTAGTTAAATGCTAATTGTGAATCATTGGAATGCTGAAATTAATACGTACACAAGCTAATAAAGAGCGGGGGACTAGTGCAAAGATTGTAGCTAACAGTGAGTGTGAAACTGAAAAGACCATAAGATACAGGAGCAGAATTCACCTATTCTGATAATCGAGGCTCCTCCACCATTTAATCACGGCTGATAACTTTCCAACCCCATTCTCCCGCCTTTCCCCCCATAACATTTGATCCTCTGACCAATCAAGAAAGTGACTACCTCTGTCTTAAATGCACTGAATGAGAGAGAGAGAGAGCGAGGGGGAGGGTAGGTGAAGAGCGAGTGAGGGAGGAGAGGGGGGAAGAGTGTGTAATGGGAGAGCACGATGGGAGACAGTGTGAGGGGGGAATAGGTGAAGAGCGAGTGAGGGAGAGATAGTGAGAGGAGAGAGAATGATGGGGAGGGTGAGAGGACAGAAAGTAAGGGGAGGGTGTGACGGGGCGAGAGCGACCTGGAGTGAGAGTGAGGGGGGAGAGAATGAGGTGTAGGGAGTGAGGGGGAAATTGAGGAGGAGGGAGTGACGGGGAAGAAATTGAGGGGGAGAGTGAGTGGGAAGAAAGTGATGGAGCACCTGATGGGGAGTGAGTGAGGGGATGAGAGGCTGAGGGAGAAGAGAATGAGAGGTAGAGGGTGAGGGAGAAAAAGGTGAGGGTGAAGTCAGTGAGGGGGACACAGCGCGAGGGTGCAGGGGAGAGAGTGCAGGGGAGCGTAGGTGAAGAGTGAGTGAGGCCGGAGTGAGGGTGAGCGGTGGAGGGGGGGGGGAGAGTGTGAGGGCAGAGCATGATGGCAGATAGCGTGACGGGAGAGGGAGTGAGAGGGGAATAGGTGAAGACCGAGTGAGGTAGAGAGATAGTGAGAGGAGAGAGACGGAGAGAGAGTGATGGGGAGAGTGAGAGGAGAGAGAGTAAGGGAACAGGATGTGAGGGGTGAGAGCGTGACGGGGAGAGAGTGAGCTGGAGTGAGAGTGAGGGGGAGAGAGAATGAGGGGGAAGAAAGTTCGGAATAAAATGATGGGGAGGGAGTGAGGGGATGAGAGGCTGAGGGAGAAGAGAATGAGAGATAGACTGAGAGGGAGAGAGGGTGAAGGAGAAAGAGTGAG
Organism: Mustelus asterias; assembly: GCF_964213995.1. NCBI lineage: Eukaryota > Metazoa > Chordata > Chondrichthyes > Carcharhiniformes > Triakidae > Mustelus > Mustelus asterias. Next base: position 486,980 of record NW_027590103.1, read on the forward strand.
GGGGAGGCAGTGGGAGGGAAGAGATTTAGGGGAATAGAGTGAGATGCAGAGATTGAACGGGAGATATTGTGAGGGATAAAGAGGGTAAGGAGGCGTGATTGTGAGGGGGAGAAAGTGAGGGCAGATAGAGTGAGCTCGAGTAGGTGAAGAGTGAGTGAGGGGACAGCGTGATGGGAAATCGATAGATTGAAGAGAGGGGGGAAGGGGGAGTGAGGGGAGAAGGTGAGGAATGAATGAGGGAGAGAGCGTCAGAGGAGGGACAGTGACAGGGAGAGTGTAAGGGGAGAGAGTCTGACGGAGAGAGGGTGACAGGAGATAGAGTGAGGGGGAGAATAAGAGGAGAGAGAGTGACGGGCAGAGAGAGAGTGAGGGGAAGCGAGAGAGTGACGAGAGAGATTGAGGGAGTGAGATTGAGAGGAAGGGGGAGAGAGTGAGGAGAGTGTAAGTGAGGGGAACAGTGAGGGACACAGCGTGAGCAGGAGAGAGGCTGAGGGGATAGTAAAAGAGAGTGAGGTGGGATAGTGTGATAGCAGACTCAGGGGAAAGACAGTGAGGGGGAGAGAATCGGGGGAGTGAGTGAAGGCGAAGAAAGTGACGGGGAGAAAGTGAGGGGGAGATAATGAGGGGAGAGAGAGAGACTAAGAGAGAGACAGTAATGGGAAGAGTTTGAGGGCAGAGACTGAGGGGGAGAGAATGAAGGAGAAGGGATTGAGAGAATGAGGGGCAAGAAATTAAGGGGGAGAATGAGGGGGACGAAAGTGATGTGGAGAGAAGCTGAAGGGAGAGAATGAGGGGAGATTGAAGGGGAGAGAGTGAGGAGGAAGAAAGTAAGGAGGAGATAGGGGAAAGAGTGAGGGGGAGGGAGTGTGGAAAAAAATGAGGGGGAGGAAAGTGAGGGAGAAAAGGGGGAGGGAGTGAGGAGACGAGAGGCTGAGGGAGAAGAGAATGAGGGGGAGAGAGGGTGGGGGAGAGAGAGTGAGGTTGAACAGAGTGAGGCAGGTTCAGTGAGAGAGTGAGGGGAAAGATTTAGGGGAATAGAGTGCGGTGGAAGAGATTGACCGGTAGAGAGGGGGAGAGGGGAGTGATTGTGAGGGGGGAGAAAGTGAGGGTAGATAGAGTGAGGGTAGAGGTCGTGAGGGGTAAGTAGGTGAAGAGTGAGTGAGGGGGGAGATAGGGAGGGGAGAGAGTGACGGGAGACCACGATGGGAGTTCGAGTGAGGGAAGTAAGGGGAGAGGGACTAACAGGGAGAGAATGTGAGGAGTGAATGAGGGAGAGAGAGTCAGAGGAGTGAAAGTGACGGGGAGAGAGTAAGGGGAGAGGGACTGACAGGGAGAGAGTGAGAGGAGCTAGAGAGAGGCGGAGATTAAGTGAAGAGCGAGTGAGGAGGAGAGAGTGAGTGAGGGTAGTGAGCAAAGGGAGATGGAGTGAGGGGAGAGAGATGGGCAGAGTGAGTGAGGGGACAGCGGAGGGCGAGTGAGGGGGAAAGGGTGAGGGGAGACAGTGACAGGGAGATAGATTGAAGAGAAGAGAGAGGGAGATGGCGAGAGAGTGAGGGGAGTGTGTGGGAGAGGCTGAGGGGATGGAAAGTAAAGGAGAGTGTCTGAGGCGGGATAGTGTGATGGGAAAGACTGAGTGGCAAGACAGTGAGGGGGAGAGAATGAGGGGAAAGTGTGAGGGGAGAGAGACTAAGATGGAAAGTAAAGGGGGGAGTGTGAGTGCAGAGACTGAGGGGGAAGAGTGAAGGGGAAGGGATTGAGGGGGAGAGAATGAAGGGCAGTGAGTGAGGGTTAGACAGAGTGTGAGGGGGAATTAAGTGTGGAGGACACTGAGGGAGAGCTTGTGTGCGGGGGCATGAAGCGGAAGAAAGTGAGGGGGAGGGAGTGAGGAGGAGAGAGGGTAAGTGGGAGGGAGAGAGGTTGAGGGGAGAGAGAGTGAGTGGGAGAGTGAATGGGGAAGAGTGGGGAAGTGATTGAGGGGGATAGTGTGAGTGGAATAGTGAAGGGGAGAGTGTGAGGCGGTGGGGGAGATAGAATAAGGAGGTGAGATTGAACGGATGATATTGTGAGGGAGAGACAGTGTGAGGGGGAGTGAGTCTGAGGGGAGAGAGTGAGGTTAGGGAGGGTGAAGGGTGAGAGAGTGCGAGGGGGAGAATAGGTGAAGAGCGAGTAAGGGGGAGAGAGTGAGAGGAAGAGAGGAGAGAGAGTGAGGGGGAGAGAGCATGAGGTGGGAGAGAGTGAAGGGGAGAGAGAGTGAGGGGGTAGAGAGTGAAGGGGGGAGAGAGTGAGGGGGGAGCCGGTGAAGATGAGTGAGGGGGAGTGAGGGGAGAGATTGTCAGGGAAAGAGTGACGGGGAGAGAGAGGGGAGAGCGAGTGAGGGGGAAGTAAGTGAAGAGTGAGTGAGGGGAGAGTGAGTGAGGGGAGAGTGAGTGAGGGGGAGAAGAGAGAAAGGGTGAAGTGGGAGGGGGTGAGAAGGGGAGAGAGGGTGAGTAGAAGAAGGTAAGGGGACAGAGGATAAGGGAGAGAGATTGAAGGGGAGAGAGAGAGCGAAGGGGAGACAATGAGGTGGAGGAGGAGGGAGGGGGAGAGAGAGGGAGAAAGAGAGGAGGGGAGTGAGCACGATGAAGAGAGGGTGAGGGGGAAGGAAAGCTGTGGGTCTCTTTTCCACTCACTTTCCTGCAGTCCTTCCCCGCTGCTCCATTTGCTTCGATGTTGCATCTTGTATAAATGTCAGAGAAAATCCCAATGTGATTTGTTGTTTTAATGGTGGGGGGAGGGTGGAAGGGGCAGGGTCTGGAGATCACTGGCTCCCTTTACCCCCTCACTCCTTCCAGTCGTGTCTGGGACAGTTTTGGGGCTGGAGAGTTCTGGTTCACTGGGGGAGGGGGGGAGAAGACTGTTCTCTGTCCCCGAGGTTTATGATGTGGAGATGCCCCTTCAGGGGCAGCGCTCCGAAAGCTTATGGTATTTGCTACCAAATAAACCTGTTGGACTTTAACCTGGTGTTGTGAGACTTCTTCCCGAGGTTTAATGCAGCCTCTGTGACTAGGCCTCAATTCAAGGCCTAATCTCAGAGGGCCCTCAGAATGTCCTTTTGTATTTGCTTCATTCCTGAACAGTGTCAGTGCTGAAGTGGGAGAACTCGATGGTTAAAAACAAAATAATTCATTTAATTCAGGATGTGATTATGGGTGTTCCTGCTCTCTCTCTCTCTCTCTCCCATCGTTCTCCTTTGCTTATGAGTTATCAGTGAGAGAAATGGGAAATGGAGGGTAACAGTGAGAGAGGGGGGAACTGGAGGGTAACAGTGAGGGGGCGGGGGGATGGGGGGAACGGGAGGGTAACAGAGCAGTTTGCTTGTGGGATCTTGCTGTGTGTATTTTCCCTGCAGCCTATCCTGCTGGGAGACCGTGGTTCCGCTCCCCAAATTCAGTGTACTGACAACTGACTGTGATTGCTTCCATCTCCCACCACTGCCCCCAGCCTCATTTCTCAATGTGAATCAGTGATCAACACAAACAGTGGTCACAGGGTGACATGATTTAAAATGGTCAGACAGAAACCTTTCAGAGAGCATTTCAATCCAGATTCATCATCGTCAGAGCGAGAGAGAGATTATCCAGAGCAGGCGAGAGAGAGAGAGGAGGGCGATGGGTACGTACAGAGATAGGGGGAGATAAACAGGCAGAGAGAGAGAGAACGGAGATAGATCATCAAGTGCAGTAGAGAGAGAGAGAGGAGGGGGGTGGATAGGGACAGAGGTGGTGGGGGTAAGAGAGAGGGGGAATTAGAGAGAGAGAAACAGAGAGGAGTGACTGTGCTGGAAGTGGAAGGTTCCCTGTTCATATCAAATGTACAAACAGCACCAAACCTGGAGTGATGTCCCTTTATTTTAACTGGGGAGGGGTGGAAGGAAGAGGCGGGGAGGGGGAGAGAGGGAGAGCTGTGGTTCCCTCATTGCCCACTCACTTTACCCCAATCTCCCTTAAATAACACATTGTACCTGGCCATGTTCAGACTCTGTGTGTGTGTGGGATCTTGCTGTTCACTCATGCTCTGTGCCTCCTCCCTGCCCCATATTCCTCACACTCCAACAGTGTCCACATTTTAAACATAAAAGATTGAGTGAAAGGAGGGTGGGATATAGAGAGGAACAGGGTAAGGCTGAACTGCAGAGAGGGCGTTTCGATCGAGTTCTCACAGGTTCTTGGAATGAAAAAGGCTGCGATTGGGACCCGGTTTAATTGGCCAATTGGACAGTGCCTGTGTTTTACTCTCAGTAATGTCACGGTGCTGTGTGAGAGCCCAGGGCAGCGCTTCAATCTACTTTTACTGAGTTTCTGTTTGTAACATTCTCAGTCTCCCTCTCTCACTGTGAAGCACTCGGGAGGGAGAGGGAGCTGAAATTCACATTCCTGAGCCTGGTGAAAGGCGTGTTCTCAATCCTAGAGTCCTACATGTGTTTTTAGACAGGGCACTGGGGTTTGTGGATGGAAAGGGTTGTTCAGTTTCACTAGGGGTGGGGGAGGGGATGCGGTGGGAGAGGGACTTGTTCTTTGTACCTGAGGTAGGCCTCAATTCGAAGCCTGTAAGACTAGGCCCCAATTCAAGGCCTCTGTGACTGGAACTCAATTCAAGGCCTGTGTGACAAGCCCTCAATTCAAGTTCTGTGTGACGAGGCCTCAATTCAAGGTCAGTGTGACTCGGCCTCAATTCAAGTTCTGTGTGACTAGACCTCAATACAAAACCTGCAGACAAGGCTCAGTTTAAGGCCTGTATGACTCGGCTTCAATTCAAGTTGTGTGTTACTAGACCTCAATTGAAGGCCTATGTGACTTGGCCTCATTTCAAGTCCTGTGATCCATTGTGATCCATTGTGCCATCCATTGTGATCATGGCTGATCATGCTTTCCTCTGGGTGCTCCGGTTCCCTCCCACAGTCAAAAGATGTGAGGGTTAGGTGACTTGGCCATGACAAATTGACCCTAGTTTCGGGGGGTCCAGCAGGGTAAGTGTGAGGTGTTACAGGGATAAGGTGGGACTGTTGTCAGTGCAGGCTCGATGGGCTGAATGGTCTCCTCCTGTTCCTATTTGCCACGTTTTCCTTGTGAAGAAACTCAGAAGAGCTTGTAGTCGGATCTATTTTCCCTAAACACAGATCCTTTAAGGCAGAACCAAACAAAGAGAGAAAAAAAACAGGGAGAAAAGCAGTCTGCTTCTTAGCTTGCAGGTAAACTGCTTCCAAAAACGTAACTGAAAGCCCAAAGGAAAAGAACCCTATCAACTGACTGCCACAGCTTAGCTGCAGCCCCCCAATGACATCGCTGAAGCTGTAAGCTGCATGGCATTTACATTGCTTTAATGTACACTCACATGACAATGTCCAAGCAGAGAGTTCCCATTAGATGCAATTGTACTGTTCTAAAATAGTTTGTGATTTGCAGTGATTGAAGGGGGAGGGGTCTGGAATGGGGGCTCTTCAGTGAGACTGCAATTCATGTTGCTGCAACTGAAAGAGACCTTTATACTGACAAAGACCCTGAAACTAATGGGGGCCCTGAATCTAATAGGCAGAAAATCTAACATAGACACTGAAATATTGTTAACGCATCGCAACTTAAGCAGATCCTCCAATTCTAGCTGAAAACTGCCACACCACATCGCTGCAACTGAAGAGATATCCCCAGATTAACATCAGTCCAAACGTGCCCCAATACAAATACTCATCAAGATGTTACCATCGTGACAGGTCCCATCCCTACTCTCTGAAAACACTAAGCGCTCTGACTCATGCTCTGCCAGCACAGTGCTGGCACCTTCCATGCTTTGTTTGATTAGCGGCAATCCTCCGCCCTGCTCTGCAACCATCATTTTGCCTGCATTCCATCTCTATTGCAATAGAGATATTCTTCAGCCTGTTCTGTTACCATAATGACAGGCTCTGCACCCCAATCCCCCCCCCACCCTCCGCTCTGTCATTCCCCTACCATCCCCCCACCCCCCCGGCCCAACCTTTCCTATCATAGATTAAGATGCACCACATGTTCTATTAGTTCAGGGACAGTTGGTGCACATGGACAGTGACATGAACCAACCACACATTGTCTACAACTTAAAAGAATTGGTCCATTTACAAGTAAAATCAGATCTTGACTTCATGGGAAATTTCAATTATTCATCTATTTGAATCATTGGATAGATTTCACAATTCTACTGAAGGGATATATTAGCATAGTTTTCACCTGCTGCCTGAATTTGTCTGTGTTATTGCATAGATGCAAGTGTTTCTGCAGCAACTAAGAAGTTGAAGCATGGTGCCCAATTGCATGATAAAATAGCCCACAGCAATATCCGTAATCGGGAGAAATGTCATGCGTGTCTGTATAGAAGAAAACACCAACAATGCCCATAACAGAATACAATTCGCTGATATAGCAAACAGTAAAATGATGGATTTCCTCCTATTCTCCATTTCTGGGTCGAGGTGAGTCTTCTCAATGCTCTGAGCAAGGAGTCTCCTGCGGGTTCTGCTGGTCACTAAAATGTTTCCGACGGTGAAGGGATTGAGCATTATAATCAGGACAAATGGAATACAAGGTGTTAAAATATATTGCAGCAATTCGATTGATGCCCACATAGGGGAGCTTATAAAGCCGCCTGTAAGTCTACAAAGCCATAGTCTTTTTATAAACGCATATAAACCTGTGAACGTAAAACACCAGAACATGTTTTTTAAACAGCTCAACCCAGTTACTGTTCCCAGAGTCACCGCTGCCGATTTCACGGTGCAGTGTTTACCTCTCAGCTTTCCGCAACATCTGGCCACAAATCTATCAAAGGTGAAAGTCACGGTGAACTAGACAGAACAGTCCGTGGCTGTATGAAGAATTGTACTGTGGATATTGCACACTTTGAGAGAGTGCAGCAAAAAATAAAAAATGTAAAAGGTCAACATGCGGAATCTGCTTCATTATCACGTCGATAATAATTACAAATAGTTCTGCTGTTGCCATGGCCACTAACTAGCAGGTGACACATTTGGAGAGACCACATGTTCCACGTGTTAGTATCAAACCAGTAAATAGGTTAGTTGCAAGAAAGTGAAATACACAGTCACATAGACAATGGACATAGAACAAAGTAAACACTTTAATTAAAAAGTTATTTTAATGTTCAGCTTTACTGCTCCATTGACTGTTGCCTGGGAATATTGCACCTGAACAAAATAAAATAAACTCTGCCGTGTGCGTGCATGTGTGTGTGTCTGTGTTTTGTCAGAAAGACCAGAGACAGGACGTGTGCGAGTGTGGGTGAGAGATTGTGGGGATGTGAAAATGAGTGTGATTGTACGTGTGAGAGAAAGGTGTGCAAGAGACAAATGTGTGTGTGTGTCTGTGAGCGTGGGAAAAGACAAAGAGAGTGTTTGTGTGTGTTTGTGAATGTTGGCTTGCATGTGAAATTGGGAGTGCATGCATGAATGTGAGAGGGATATAGACTTGGTGTTTTGTCTGTGCTTGTTTGAGTGTATCTATGTAAGTGAGTGAGGTGGTTAGTCTCTATTTGTGTGTGGGAATGAGAGATCCGGTTTGTGGTTGTGTTGCATTGAGGAAGTGAGTGTGTTGCAGAGAAAGCTTGAGTGTGACTGTAACTGGAACAGAGAGTGAGTCTCTAGAATGTTCGTGTGCATCTGTCTGAGTCAGACAGTGAGTGATTACGTGTGGGGTAAGAGAGCGACTGGGTTTGTGAGCGGGTGAGTGTGAATTTGATGGGGGAGTTGGAGAGTGTAAATTTATACTGTAGTGAGAGTGTGAGTGTTGCTGTGTGTGGGAGTGAGGGAGCGAATGTGTGAGCGGATGAGTGAGTATTTTGAGGGGGAGTTGGAGAGTGTAAATTTATACTGTAGTGAGGGTGTCAGTGTTGCTGTGTGTGGGAGTGAGGGAGAGAGTGCGTGAACGGGTAAGTTTGTATTTGGTGGGGGCGGGCGGTTGGAGAGTGTATGTTTATACTGTAGTGGGTGTGTGAGCGTTACGGTGTGTGGGAATGAGGGAGTGAGTGTGTGTGTGGCAGCGGAGTCACAGGGTATGCATTAGTCAGAACATTGAATACAGGAGTTGGGGCGAATTGTTGAAGTTGGACAAGACATTGGTGAGGCCACACTTGGAACACTGTGTACAGGTCTGGTCACCCAAATCTAGAAAGTATACTATTAAACTGGAAAGAGTGCAGAAAAGCCTCACTAGGATGTGACGGGACTTGATGTTTCCAGTTATAAGAAAAGGCTGGATAGACTGGGACTTCTCTCTCTGGAGCGCAGGAGGCTTGGAGGAGATCTAATAGAAGTCTATAACATAATGAGGGGCATAGATCAGCTGGATAGTCAATACCTTTCCCCAAAGGTAGGGGAGTCTAAAACTAGAGGGCATAGGTTGAAGGTGAGAGGGGAGAGATGAAAAAGGGCCCGGATGGACATTTTTTTGACACAGAGGGTGGTGAGTGTCTGGAATAAGCTGCCCGAGTTAGTAGTAGAGGCAGGTACAACTTTGTCTTTTAAAAAGCGTTTAGGAAGTTACATGGCTAAGATGGGTACAGAGGGATATGGGCCAAATGTGGGCAATTGGGACAAGCTTAGCGGTTTAAGAATTTGCGGCATGGACAATTTGGGCCCAAGGGCCTGTCTCGATTCTGTAAACCTCTATGGCTCTATGACAGGTGTGCCATATGACGAGAGATTAAGCCGGTTAGGATTAGATTCCCTTGAATTTAAACGAGTGATAGGGGATCTCAGAGACATTTGTAAAATTCAAATAGCGTTAGACAGGGTTGATTCCGAAAGAATCTCTGTAATGGCGGGGGGAGTCCAGAACTAGGGTCATAGTTTGTGGATACGGCTTAAACCTTTCAGAGCTAAGGTGAGGAGGATTTTCTTCACCCAGAAGTTGGTGAGCATGTGGAATTCAGTACAACCGATTGTAATTGAGACCAAAACTTTGTTTGATTTCAAGAAGAAAATAGATGCAGCTCTTGCAGCTGAAGGGGACAAGGTATATTGATGGGGCGGGGGGGAGGAGGGAGGGGGGGAGTAGGGAGGTGGGGAGGGGGGAGGAGGGAGGGGGGGGAGGGCGGGGGAGGGGATCATGATATTGAATTTGATGATCAGCCATGATCGAAATGAATGGCGGAGCAGGCTCAAGGGGCCGAATGGCGTACTCCTACTTTTGGTTTCGATATTCCTCTGTTTAGCACTTTTGCCTGAAATTTGCCTTGTAAGAATCTGGTCATGTTTTTTTCTTTCATAACAATGCCATGGACTCATCGGAACCATCCCCTAAATTCCTTACATGTCCCAGATCATACATTGCAAAAAAATATTTCTGTCCTTGCAGAATCGAAGTTTCACATTTGGTTTTCCTTTTGGGAAGCCATTCACCCGGTTAATTTTGGGATTTGCAGTCTCACAGGGGCGGCACGGTGGCAGAGTGGATAACACTGCTGCCTCACACCGCCGGGGGCCCGTGTTCAATATCGGCTTCGGGTGACTGTCTGTATGGAGTCTGTACATTCTCCCCATGTCTGCGTGGGTTACCTCCGGGTGCTCCGGTTTCCTCCCACGTGCCAAAGATGTGCGAGTTAGGATGATTGGCCATGCTCAATTGCCACTTAATATCAGAGGGACTCGCAGGGTAAACATATGGGGTTACAGGGAGAGGGCCTTGGTGGGATTGAAGATCATTGAATTTCACTTCTTTTCTTGTTAATTGTTTGAACTCTCATCAGTTATCTTGCTGAAGGATCCTGGTCTCAATTGGTCTCAATTCACCTCGCCCCTCTCATATTCCTCTACGTCGAAGATTTCCGCTAGTTTGTGTTAATGCCCATGCACTTTCAGTCTCTGTCATCTTACTTCCACTCTATAAACTCACTTACACTCGGACCCCCCTCCAAAAGAAACCCCACACCCCATTTTATGGTGACCTTTGTGAATGGATGTCTGGATTGAGGTTTGCGACAAACCAGGCACACAGATTCAGCCTGAGTGGCGACTACGATAGGGCAAGGGGAACGTGAATGGCAATTTTTCTTCGGGGGGCGGGGGGGGGAGGGGGGGTGGGTGGCGGGGTGGGGGGGGAGTGGGAGGGGACGTTGGGGGGTGCGGGGCACATGATGGTGGGTAGAGTCGATGTTTCAAATATACTGATCCTGAATGCGGTTGGCTGTCCAATCTGTCTCAGGGAATACACCGTTTTGATTTCAAATATCAAAGTGGTGACACATAATGTGCCTGGAGAATGCAGGAAAGACAAAGTGCATTCCTTGCTCCTCTCTCTGTGCTCCTCTCGGATCAGTGATCAGCTGTCAACTGTCGATTTGTCTCGGCAATGCAGATAATTTGCTGCAGCCAAACTGTTTGTTATCAATAACTACATTAAATAATGTTAAACTAGTCACCGACAGTCAACTGACTATTGTTGTTTTTGAAGCTCCGGAATCCAAAAATCAAAACGGGTTAACATAACCTGTTTGTTTAGTGACAGAAATTAATTTCATTCTCCATGGATTCGTGACAAATATGCCTCACGGGAGGGCGTCATTGTTTCATTAATAAGGGAGTCACCTCGATAAGTTATGAACTGGTAACAGCAGCAACAGGAAACGGTGGCTCAAGTGAGAGTTATGGGAGGGATTGGAACTGTAGTTTGAAAGATGACAACAATTGATCCAATTCTGACAGCAATAATTTGGAACGGTTCAGCAATGGATGAGAATCTGAGAACAATAGTTTGGGATGAAACAGCAATGGATCAGGATCTCAGAACAATAGATTCGAAAGTTACAACATTGGAAAGGGGTTTATCAGTGTGGCTTCACCTTGCCACTACAGCCAGATGGATGGATACACGGATCGAATACGCACTTTATGTTATTCAGTACTTTTATTATCCTGTTCTCGCTCTGATTGGTGCTCCTTGTGATTTTCTCTGTCCACTTTTTAACGGTATACGTAACGATGATCTGTGCTGCTGTTCCTATATCTGTAAGTTGGATGAAGGAACGATATCTATCAATTATAAATTTGCTTATGATATTAAGGTCGGCAGGGAATTAACTGTGAGGACACTAATGAAGAGTGAACATATTGTATGTGTGAACTTTAATCCTGGGTTTATAATTGAACATGTCCAATCCAACACTTTGTTGTGAATTTGATTTCTGAATTTTCTAAAATTTATTATGTCACCATTTAAAGAATACTACACAATTCTGTTTCTCCATCCAAAATGGATAAATTCACATTTAATTACATTATACCATTTTTATCTACGTTACATTGCATTTCCTATGTATTTGCCCACTTAATCAACTTGTTTAAATCACCTTGAAGCCACACAAACACACACCCACCCACCCACCCACACACTCACTTGTGATGGTTCTTCAGCGGGATTTGGACAGGCTGTATAAATGGGCAAGGACAGGGCAGATGGAATATAACGGGAATAAGTGTCTAGTTCTCCAATTTTGGTAGAAAATACAGAGAAACAAGGTAATTATGCAATGGTGCAAAATTGGAAATAGATGATGTCCAGAAAGTTCTGGGTGTCCTTGTTCATGGGACTCTAAAAGCCAGCATGCAGGGACTGCAATCACTTAGCAAGGTTAATGGTCCGTTGGCCTTCATTGCAAGGGGATTTGTGTAAAGCAGTAAAGATGCCTTGCTGCAATTGCACAGAACCTTGGCCAGGCCAGACCTGGAGCATTGTGTACAGTTTTATTCTTCTTAACTCAATTAGGATTTGCTTGCTCTAGAAATCTGCATTAAATTAAATTTTCTCATTGTGAGATATAATATTTCCACTTACTAAATACAGCATCTTCAGCAACATCACAGTGAGAGAGTCACTGGGATTTTTAACTGGACTCCTCAGATGTGAATTCCTTCAGATAGAAAGTTAGAATTCATGAATTGAGATTAAATTCAAACTGGCCAGTATATTCTGCTTTCTGTTAGCTCCCCTCTCACCTCAACAATCTCTCTCCCATCTGCTCGTCCCTTACCCAGTATCTCACTCCCTCAACTCCTTTATTCCTTCCCCCTCTTACTCTGTCCTATCACACGATTCCTTCGCACCCTAAAACCCTTCTCCCACTCACTCACTCTCCCCCTCACTTTCTCTTCCCTCACATTCTCCCGAACTCTTTTCCCGTTACGCTCTTTACCCGTCGCCCTATCCTCCTCTTGCGCTATTCCGCCTTGCTCTCTCCATCTCACTCTCTCCCCCCTCACTCTTTTTCCCTTCGCATTATTCCCGCACTGTGCGATGCCTCAAAGTCGCATCTCACTGTCTTCCCTCACTCTGTCTCCCGTCACACCCACATGCACACATGCATGCACACACAAACGCACTGAGACAAACTAACACACATACACTCACGCTCGCACACATACACACACACATATATATATAGGCACACACAAGAAGACACACATACACACAAACACAAGGAACACACAACGCTGCACACACAGAAACGCAAACTGAGACAGAGACACACACGCATGCACACACACAAACACATGAACACAGACACAAACACAAACACACACCGAGAAAAACACACACACAGGCACACGCACAGAGATACACTCATAGAGACAGACACACACAGACACACGCACACAGACAGACACAAACACTGAGACACACGCACTGAGGCACACACAAACACACATGGACACACAACACTGAGGAACACACACAGATACTGGGACATACACGTAGGCGGGCACACACGCACACACACAGGCACAAACGCACACAGATGCTTACACTGACAATGGGGCAAACACACAGCAACGTGCAGCACCCACAAACATAGACATATGCACACACACAGACACACAAACACTCTCACACGCAGACACACACACATACATAAAAACACACCAAGACACGCGGCCAGACAAACACAGACGCACAAACATATATATACACACACACACACACACACGCACACACACACCTCTGTGTCTGTGGGCATTTTCTTAAGTCTCGATATATCCCTTCTGTCCCTGAAAGGATAAACGTCCCTCATGAAAAGCATGACGGCTTTTAAAACGAAGTCCCTTGTGCTCAGCAAGATCCCACAAGATGCAGTCAACAGTGTGGAGTGCGTTTTAAATGTGGTCAGTTTTTATACAGAGGTACAGAGTGAGGCAGAATGAGGCTGGGGCAGTGAAATCCACATCCCGGGAGCCTCAGAATTAAATGGAGACCCTGTTCCCCCATTTAGAACCCCCGCACCTCAATAGCAGCTGTCACCGCTCCCTCTGCCTCCAACACACAACATCCAGCCGCTTCTATCTCTCTCCTTGATTCTTTTTCTTTGTCTTTCCCTCTCTCCCTTCATCTGTTTCTGCAACATTACTATGATGTAGAAAGCCACACACTTGCCCTCTTCACACAGCAAGATCCCAGAAACGGCAACATGCTGACAGATGAAAACCCTCCTCGGTCCAATAGATACCCCGAAATGTTCAATTAACAACCTCCCTTTCCGCTGTTTTCAAGTTTATGAACTGTTTAAATCAATACATTCAGGCGATACTTTGTATCTGATCTCTTTATGCTGGGTTATGTCACGTTCACCTCTTGTCCTCCGCAGCCTTTCCTCGCCCTGTCTGACCTCCTTGGAGAAGTCAAGCTCAGGTTCTTCCACTCTCTCTCTCCCTGCGCCGCGCACATCCCTCCAATGCAGTTCATTCCTGCAGACTCTTCCCTTCACCTCCTCCCCCCATGTCACATCTTGCTCTTCTTGAGCTGGATATCTGTCATATCTCTGCTCACAGGCCACCATGTTCCTGTCCCTCACACGATGGATTTTTTTAAACTGTTGTTTCAATCAATGTATTGAGCAATCGATACAAACGGATATTTCAGCATTTTCTTTAACTCTGTTCTGAATTTGGGCTGAGCGGCCACATAAATAAAGGTGTTTGTGCAGCAGCTTAAACTCTGCAGCATATAGGTGATGTCCCCAAAGATATCAGAACCACTGTCATCTAAAAAGAGTCCTGGCACATCCAGCATATATAAAACATAGAATAACCACAGAATTATGAAGTTGCTGGATATGGCAAAGAGTAAAATAATAGACTTCTTTCTACTCTCCATCTCTGGGTCACTGTGTTTGTCTCCATTGATCTGATCCTTCAGTGACTTGCGAGCTCGGCTGGCCATTAAAATGCGTCGGAAAATCAGAGCGTTAAGGATCAGAATTACTGCGAATGGGATCATTGGAGTTAATGCTGTTGAAAAGTTAGTGAACCCCTGCCACCTAGGATCAGTGTAAAAGATTCTCTTATTTTTACATAACCAAGATACATTGTTGATTATTTTCTTGGGTTCATATCTAAAGTAACGAGGCACATTTTTTAGACAGAGTAGAATGGTTGTTGTTGCAAGAACCACTGCCGCAGTTTTTTCGGTGCAATATTTAGCTTTCAGCTTCTGGGAACAAATGGCGATAAATCGATCAAAGGTGAACATGACGGTGAACCAGACAGAACAGTCCATGGCCGCACGGCGAAGGACACTGACAACGCTGCACACGGGGGTCAAGTCCAGGAAACACCATGGGTAATAATACAAAGAGAACCGCCGCAGTATGATCTCAAAGATAATAACCATCAGATCCCCGGCTGCCATTGCGACCAGGTAGCGAGTGGTGCAGCTGGAGAGGTCACACTTCCCCCGGAGCAGCACCAGAATCGCCATTAAATTAACTGTAGACAGAGAAGGGAACAGAACATGGAAATGACACAGCAACTCTGATCAACATATTATTTCATGGCGTAGGCACGCCTCTGAGAAGACCAACACTTTTCGTGAAAGCCCATGTTGCCTTTGAGAAGGTGATCGGCCTTCTTGAACTGACAGTGAGGTGGGTGATGGAGGAGGGGAAGAGTTACAGATAAGAATTCAAACTGAGGACGCATGAGTGCCATAGGTGGATTGCTTGGTTGGTATTGGGTACTTGAGACTTGCAGTCTCTTAAAAGTGAATGTTAACTCTTCATTTGATGGTAACTATGACCTATATTGCCAATCATAAATCATCCACTCCCCCCGCCCCCCCCCCCCCCCGCCCCACCATTCGTCCCAATCGTCCTCTTACTTTTCTGTTCTTCAAACTAAAACTGTGATATTCTCTTCCAGCAAGAAGCCATTATTTTATCCTGCTTTCTCTTTGCTTCTCTTATTTGAGTTGTTTGTAAGTTCTCTTCCCTTTCTACAGTTAATCTGGTCCTTCGTCATGTTAACATCCTCGATCTGTTCTTACGTTTCATTATTGAATTAAATCCCTGTCTTTTTCGGTATACAGTGAGCTCTGTAATTGTTCTCTCTGCCTCTCCCTTTGCTGGGAATATACGTTGAATGTGGCCGAATTATCCCTGAGATGATGATCGCCCATTCCAGAGGTGCTGCTTCTGCTGTTCACTGTTCATTGCAGTTGATCACTTGAACACTGCTGCGAGTAAACATAATGACTCAATATACAATTTTCAATGCCATTATTCCTTTCTACTTTAATAAAAGCAACTGTTTCAACAAACCATACCATCATGAATAAACCACAACTCTTACAAATATTGATACATTCTAAAAATATTAATCAACCTCATCAACATTGAAACATATTGCCAAATAAATAGCCTGAAGTCTTGCATTAATAATGTTAGAAATATGAATAATTGACTTCCCTATTTTAATTAGTTTCAGTAGGATTAATAAAACTTTAAATAACACGAAAGTCTCACCATCTGTTCTGGCCCATCTCTAAGTAAACTCCATCACCAAACATTTAACTGCGAACTTTCCTGCGATGACAGGAATTGTTTTAATTTCAAACTTCCCAAAACTTCCCTGGATCCCTCTTCCTGCTCTTTCCTGGTAAACGAGTGGCCCTGAACCACGGTTTGGATCTATATTGTCCCTGATAGATCCTTGCATGGCTCTTGTTATCGCCTCCATTCCTCACTCTCCACAAGTCGTGGAAAACCACATTCTTGAATCTGCTTTTCTCTTCTCCCCGGTAGGTCTCCTGTTGTGCTGAGCAAACTCATCTCATTACACTCCCACAAACAATGGGATAATGTGCCATCGCTGCCAGACTGGTTGAGATGTTTCCACATTTCCTGTTTCAATGCCTGTTTTTCAGCATCAGCGGTATTTTACTTTAATGTTTTTGAGATCTTGAGGGCTCTGGAAATGATGGGTACCAAGTGGGTGACTCCTCTTGGAAGGGAGACTACAAATGGAAGAGATCTCTCTTGGTTTTGGGATGTTTAGAGATTATTTCTATCAATCACAGAAAGTGAGTTGTCTGTCGACTCTGTTCCTCAGAAAGCCGTAGCTGTTGTGACATTCAATATATTCAATGCTGATTTTAGTAGATTTATTTGATCAATAAACGACTAAAGTGTTAGTGCCAGACGGGAGGAAATTCGAATTGAGAACAAGTCATGTCATTCGTGATCTTATTGAATAGTGGGGAAGGTACTAATGCAATACTCTTGTTCCATTCTTCCATGTTCTGATAGTCAAAAGCAGCACAATTTCCCCGTGACTCAGAGCCCAAATCTTGCATGGTCAGTGTCCCCTCCAGTTAGTGCTAATCTAACATACAATCACAGATACCTGCATTATAACTTTCCGGTAAGAAGCCTTACAACACCATGTTAAAGTCCAACAGGTTTATTTGGTAGCAAATACCATATTTGGTAGCACAGACATCTTCACAATGGTCAGCATCAGATCAGCGTAGAACACATTAAACAGCATATGGCACATTGAACAGATTAAAAGCAGGCACAGACTCACACATAGATTCACACAATTTTAAAGCATTTGTGATTTACCAGGAACACCAACGACAGCAAGGACCATATAGAATACTTTCTTGACCCATTGCATTGGACGATGCATTGTATTCCCTGTAGCGGTCTATCTCTCTGTATACTGGTGGAAATCTGCCTCAGATAAACTTTGAGTTGTTTTCAGAAAGTCTTTAACTTATACTCTGCGGAATGTCCACTGGGTATAGAAATTACCCAGAAGTGTTTTTTGACATTTTGAACAAACAGATGACGGCACCTGTGTTAAGTCCTTGTTGTTCTGACCTATTTTTAGCTCTGTTTTTAAGTTGGAAATAAAGTTCCACGTCATTTCTCATGAGTGCTAAGTTGAAGCTGCATTCACTCAAAGATGGCCATTTTCCAATGAGCAACATGACGCACATCTGTCGTTGTTTGGGGTGAATTCTCGCAGCCACCATATCCAATTCAGCACACACTGGTCAGCCTGCACCACATAAGAGTGTGTTTATCCCCCTTACTGATCTTTCCTCGAAGAACATTTGTTATTCGTCATCATTGGTAAATTGACATTCGGACTCTATACTTTTATCCACACAGAATCTGAAGTTTTCTCATGTTATTTTGGAACGGTTTCCCGTAATTCTGGGTTGTCCCATGAATGACAATATCCGATGACATTGAAAGGGTCAGAATATGACATGTGCCTGTAAGATTCGCTCTCTTTCCTCTAAACTCCCATTGGTATGGGCGCAAATTATTCAGTTTATTCTCAGACGACAACTCCGTCATTCCTGGAAATAGCCGAGTAAATTCTGTGAACTGCCTGCAATGCTAGTTTATTACTATGTAAATATAAGAAATTGTCCGCAACAACTCTGGATGTGGCCTCGCCAATGCACTGGCCTGTTGTCGCAGGAGATCCCTCGATGTGAGCTGCAGTCCTATTTGAGTAAAGGTCAACATTCAATTTTTTGCTGTATATGTAAGATGACATTTCCTGATCCATGTATGAAAAAAACAAGCTTTTCTCCACTGTAATTTTCTGTAGTCCCTCTGCATTTAAACAACAGCCCGTGTTTCTGTTCTTCTGACAAAGTGTATGAACAACAATTGTCCCAGATTGTACTCAATATGATATGTCCTGCACAT